>NW_009594672.1:38646-39115 GCF_000690535.1 Cariama cristata
CCATGCAGGATCTGCCCATGCCCAGAATTGTGGCCTGCAGCAACCCAGAAAAGGTCTCTGGAGGTGCAAACCCGGGTGTGTGTGACTGCACACATGTGCACTTGAATGTTCCCCATGCCATGTGCACGTGAGAGCACATGCAAAGATGCGTACAAGGAAAGCCAGGGTTTGCATAGGTGCCCCATGTCAGCGTGTGTCCCTGCCTCTTTGTGCCGTTCGTGTGTGCGACAACCCCGGCAGCTCTGCGCACACTCGAGGTGAGTGGTGTGTGTGCGTGGGAGCAAGCGGGGCTGTGGAGATGTCACCAAAACACATGCACATCCTTCAAGAGTACGCAGGAGGCAGGCCAGCACTCTGCTAAGTAGAAACATCTGGGGCACATCTGGCTCCCATCAGAGGGACTCCGAAATATCTTTAGAATAGCGAGAGAAAGAAAAGAGAGAGTAAAACTCCTGCTGGGGCATTCATG
>NW_009594672.1:39146-46882 GCF_000690535.1 Cariama cristata
ACTTCACGCGGAGTCCAGCCACTACCCAGGGCCAAGTCCCCACTCGCCTCCATCCAGCCATCCTCCAGCCAGAAGAGTTCCAGGAAAGGGAGAAGCAAGATTCAAAAGCAAAACCGGCACGATGGGGTGGGGGGGGAGAAAGGGAGGAGCAGTGAGGGTTGGCAAGGATCTCTGTGCTTCCAACCTCCTGCTCCAGCAGGCAGAGTTGGAGCTGCTGGGAGCAGTTGGGAATGCTGGTGGCAGGAGATCAGTGAGGGGACTGGAAGCCTGATTTGCAAACCTGTCCTGGGGAGGAACGGCAGCACAAGCCTGCTCTGCCAGGCAGCGGAGCCTGGCCACCGAGATGGTCAAAGAAGGAGTGTGGGTGCTGCTCTGTCCTTACACTGATCAGTCTCCGGATGCCCATCTGCCACCAGATCTCTCAGGTGGTCTTGGCACCCTATTCTTCTTGGAGAGCACTTGGACATCAGAGCTGGGGAGGACCCCAGGAGTGAGAAGAGCTTTACGGTAACAGCAACAAGATGTGGGCGGTTCAATTGTCAGCAATAAATCCCAGCCCGGACAGGACAGTTAAATAGGGAATGTCCCACTGGAAATTTTGACATTTCAACACTATTTCCATTCTGGGAAAATAATAAATGTGAAAAAGTGCAGAGTTCCAATACCTCTGTGAGGTGTGAATGCAGGGGTGGGATTGAAGGACATTACTTCATCTAACCAAAGTACCTTTGTCTTCCTAAGCAGAAACACTGACATCCAAACGAGATGTTTTGAGTTCATTGCAGTCTGCGGTGGAAGCCACAAGATCTTCCTCCCATCCCAGATAGCAACGACATGTCCAAACAGGCTGGGGGATGCTTGGCAGAGTAGTTGGGAACCCACTTTTTGGTCCTTCACAGATCCTTGACCCAAGTTGAAGGCTCTGGCTCCTCCACCGCGAGGTGCTGAGTCCCAGGGACGCTGGTTTGTGAGCACTGAAGACTGGGCAAGGCAAATGTTAGATTTACGGGACTTGTATAAGGTTTGCAGCCTTGAAGCTGGCAGATCTGAGACTATCCAGGCACTGAAAGGCTGAGCTGATCTGTGCAGTTTCACTGCTGGGTGAATCACCCAACCTACAGTGAGCTGTAGGTGCTTCAGCTGCTTCTCACCCATCTCCAACCCCCTGCAGACCTCCCCTGGCTGAGCCGGGACATCTTGCATGGGAAATGCATAGAATCATAAAATCATAGAATCATTATGGTTGGAAGAGACCTCAAAGATCATCAAATCCAACCGTATACCCGATGGCACCATGGCCGCTAAACCATGTCTTGAAGCACGTTTTTTGAACACCTCCAGGGATGGTGACTCCACCACCTCCCTGGGGAGCCCTTTCCTAGTCCATGGGCAGACTTGGCTTCATAGTTTCTGCCAACCTACTCCAGCACTGCTCCTCCCCTGCCCCAGGCACCCAGAGGCTCCCAGGCCATCGTTGTCGGACACCCAGGGAGCCCACAGTTGCCTTGGGGCTCTTCCCATGTCCTGCAAGGGCTCAGGTAGCAACGTAGGGACAGTTTGCAAGGGAGGGAAGGATCTGGAACACATCTGGTGGTGTGTGAGAATGTGCTGGGGTTTGAGCCTGGGGCTGTGTGCGCATCAGGCAGCCAGCCTGCCCGTCGCTGCCTGCGCAGGCAGAGCCATCTTGTTCTGCGGTGGTTTGCTCACGTGTGTGTGGGTGCAGAGGGCTGGGTGTGTGCATGGGTGTGCGGTACACACGGTGCCTGCACGCCCTTGTACGCCTCCTGACCAGGAACACGGGGCCTGTGGGCTGGTGGGTGGGATGTGTCGTGGGGTGCACACAGGCTTGGGGGCTTATCTACCCAGGTTGGGGTGTCAGATCCTCCCTGTGCCCTAAAGTGCGTACCCAAACCAGCTGCACAAACCCCTTGGTGTGGGGTTGGATCTGCTTGATAAAAGCCTGACTTCGAAACAGGAGTGTCTGACACAACCCATGGCCTCCTGTGTCCCCCCCAGAGCACCGTCCCCAGCCGGGGCCACCCGCGATGTGCAGGGAAGGGGCAAAGGCATTTCCAGAGTGAGCTGTGCGAGGTGCAGATGAAAAGCTTGGAGAGAAGGAGTTGCAGAGGCTGGGAGGGGAGCGGCGGGCAGACAGCAGAGTGGATTTCTGCTTGAGTGGTTATTATACCGTCGATTTGAAGAGACAGATGACGGCAGTGGCAGAGGAGGCAATAATTGAAAGCACCATGAAACATTAATGAATGCCCAGGGACTGGATCAGGAGTTGTTAACGCTCACTTCGCTCTCTCTGTCTCGCTCTCTTTTTAAAGTCAAAATTGTTCCACTGCCCTCTAGGCGAAGGATTTTTTTTAATTTTTTTTTTTCTCCCTGATTTAAAGGTGTAGGCGCCCACCAAAGGAACCCTGGCTCCCTGGCTAGTCACATCTGCTCTCCAGTGGCTCTTCCACGAGGGGTAGCAGCAAGTGGGTGATGATGGAGAGTGAACTGCAGTGCTCGCATCCGTAATCAACAGGTTTGCCACATTCGGCACGGAGCTAATGGGAGAGATGCAGGGAAGTAGGGGAGCCAAGGTGGGGCGAGGGGTGGCAGGGACTGCCAGCAGCGATGGCACCATCCCCTCTGCGTGCACATCCATGGAAAGCATTGCACCCATGGGAGAGGAGCCAACCCTCCCGGTCTAAGGGCTCAGCCTGCTTGTGGATAAATCTACCATCCTGCCAAGCAGGCAAGGTGAGCCATGATGCTGCCTGTGGCCTGTCGCTGCTCAGAAGAGCAGGGAAAACAGCCCAGAGAGCATCTCTCCACCAGGATGCTCTCCTCGTGGGCTCCGCAGATGCTCTCTGTGCTGTTTGCCACTTAGCGGGGCCTTAGGGGTTGAGGAACAAAGAGCTTTTAGCAGAGCTGTCAGCAGCACCAGGGAGGTCTCTGACCTGAGGGTACCGGGCTGTCGCTCAAACAGGGCTTAGCCAGAGGCTGGGGGATCCCCTGGCTTTGCACTGAGGGATCTGACATCATTTAGTGTTTGCTGCTCTGGCCCTAAAAGGAAATTAAAAGCCCCTGCCTAAAGGAAGGGTAAAGTGGAGGTGAAGCAGTAAGTACCTATTCCCTCCTGCTTTTCTCCCTGGAGATGAGCAGAGGGACCACACAGTGGGGTCCTTGTGTCCGCTGCACAACCAGGGCACGAGGAGAGTGGTGGGTGTAAAAGGGAACAAGATCATTCTAGGGCACAAGGACACAAGACCCAGCCCCTGGGGACAGCCGGGCTTGGGGGCTGGCTTCTGGTCCCTGGGGAGTGTCTTTCCCAGCCCCTCCTGTCTTGGGCATGATCAAGGCTCCACAGCTCCTAGAAGATGGCAACACTCGATGGAGCAGGGAACAGTGATGCTCACCTCCCAGCTGCAGGTCTGCAGCCGGACAGGACACAGTGGCAGGGACATGGGCAGCCCAGGCTGCATTTTCAGGGACATGAGGTAGCCCCGTGTCAGTGGAACAGTGGAACTGGAGGCAGACTGCTCTATTCTCCATAAGACACACGTAACCCCTGCGTTAATCCAGGCTGTGCACCAGAGGAACTGATGCACTGGGTGCCAGGGTGGAAGAGAGCAGGGCGAGTGCTGGCCTTGATGGGGGCAGCTGGCCGCATTTCACTGTATTGTAGCCCCGGAGAGCAAAGAGATCTTGGGGCTGACCCTGGCCACCTGAGCACACCAGGAAATCCTGAGATGGCTCGAGACCCTGTGGCATGCAGTTCATCTCCTCCAGTATCTCGTCCCCACAGGGGCAGCACTTCTGCTGTGGGGCCAGTGTTTGCCTGCACAGTGCAGGGCAGGAGTAAATTCAGTGATAATGATGGTAACCGTTCCTAATGAGATGAGGAGACCAGGGGTTTAACCATCACCCAGGTGAGGTCTTCGAGGCTATGTGGTGACAGCGATTGGCAGTGACAGCATTCAGGAGCCCTGCTGCAAATTGGCACAGTCATTTCTCCTCACTGTCACTGCAAACTGTGTTGATGCATCCTCGACTCATGCGGGGAAGCTGCTCACATCCCAGCTGGGTCCCCATCCCTAGTGTCACACCAGTGTCCCATGGCTTTCCCACGCTGTACGTTCCCATGTGTCGAGCTGGAATAATTTTGGTTGTAAAGTACCACTTTCTCATCCCTCAGTCCCACCCAAGGCATCTCAGCCATGGGAATCAATGGTGAAGGGACGGCCTCGGGTCTTGGGCTGGGCTCCCTGTGACCACAGGAGCCAGGGAGTAGCGTGCTAGCCCAGAGTAACCCCAGAGCCCTCTGACCACAGCCTATGCTGCCTTTCCTCAGCCTCTGCCAGCAAGGAAACCTTAAATATGAAATCCAAGAGGCACAACTGAATTTTGCCCATAAGGCTAGCAGGTTGCACACCCTCTTTGCTAGGACTGGGAGGTCAAGTTGCTCAAGGGTCTCAGAGGAGCCACTCATTTCTGGGACTTATCCCAGGCTGTAGCACTGGGCTGACGTGCAAAGAGGTGTGCTCAAAGAGGCACAACACAGGCACGGAGAGATATGAACAAGGATGATCCTACCTCGAGTGAAAAATAGGACCAAGAGTTGCAACATCATTGAGAATTTCCTTCCCATCGCAGCTTTGAGCACTGCAGAGGCAGGGCAGCTCCAGAGGTGTTAGTAGATGCATTTCCTGCACCATGAAAGCATCAAAACACATATCTGAGGGGCCTGGAGCAGATGAGGAGGTCCTGGTGGTGAATGTCACCTCTTCTTCTCCAGGACCTTTGTCCCCAGGAGGTGGTGGGATACTCTGCAGTTCTGTTGGTTGCACAAGCACTCATGCCCCTATGGGACTGCAGTGCCCGGGGAGTGTGTGGTGCAGTTCCTCCCAGACACGTGGTCATGGGACATGTCTCCTGCCTGGCTGAGTGTGCCCAGGAACATCAACGGAAAATGCACTCTGCCTGGATGTCCTGCAGCCTGGCTACCTGTGAGGGGTCCCTGAGAATGAGAGCAGCAGGGTGAGGTGGGGTAATCACGCTGGCTCTTTGCTAAGGGAGCATGTCTTGTATCTCCAGCTCCCCACCTCTGTCACCCATGGCATCTTGTTACCTCCTCGTTCTTCCCTCTGTCCTGTTGGTCCCTGATGTTTCAGCTCTGGTGTTGTTTCCCCCCCACCGCCTCCACAGCCTGACTTTCAGCCTGGCTTTCCAGGCTGTAGCAGCATGAGCCCACTCCTGCCTTATCCCACCCATCCCGTTCCCCCTCAAAGCATCTCTAACGCCTCTGGTGGGGGTGTTACTCTATCCTTCCTTGGTCACACAGAAGGATGGGAGAAGGGGGAAGACCCCTCCCCTTGCTGATCCAGGCACCCATCTGCGAGTACAGCAGCCCTGTTCACCTCCCACACCCCCTTCCCCACCAGCCACGGCTGTCACTTCCCCAGGAGAGAGTTACCAGGGAGGTGCCGAGTGTATTTTTAGCTTTGCCGTTCATGTCTGATAAGTGTTTTGACCTTTTTGAGCAGAGCTAATCGTGTCGTCTGCTCCTCACTCCATCTCAGCTCGTGTTCTTCCTGCCGGGGAGCCGCGGGAGGAGTTGCTGGCTCCCCAGGGCACCCCGGTCATGGCGGGAGAGGGCTCCTTGCCTGGAGTCCGGGGTCTGCACTAGGTGTGTGCCCTTACCCCAGCAGCACGCACCACTTGTCTTGCAGTTTCATATACGTACTCTGGGAGCAGATGCGATTTGAAGTCCTAAAGAGAAGGGCTCAGACCACCTCACCCATCGGGCAGGATGAACGATGCTCCACGTGGAATTCCAAGGGATGGTTAGTATGGTCAGGAGGCTGGGTTGTCCCTGGGCTGGAGCTACCTGACATCGCTATACTGGCTTTTCTGCTTCGCTCAAAAGTAACATCTCTTTCAAGGAACACAGTGTGCCTTCACCACCGTGCTCATGTGGTACCCCAGGGCTGTGCCCCAAGGACAGCCTGCCCGGGGTGAAGTGGGGTGGTTGTTGGGAAGGAACTGGCACATCCTGGTGTGGACACCACAGCTCTCAACCCGGCAGTAACCAGAGCTGAGATGTGGTTGTAAAGCACTGAGAGACAATGGGAATAGCCCGGAAACTGCTGTCAAAACTGGTTGTGTCAGAAAATGGGGATTTGGACCATACTCTTTGCCTGTGAGAGGTGTCTCTTTGCCAACGGCACAGCTGAAATGAGGGCAGGTTGCAGACAGTTTCACCTCAGTTTCACTCGAGTGCTGGGAGAGGCAGGGAGGTGGTGAGCTGACATGCTCTGGCACTGCAAACCAGGTCAGCCACCTGACCGTGGGGACACTGGGACATGTCAGACCTTGGCCATGTGCAGTTCACTACATGGGGAGGGGGAAAGGTCTTCTTAGTCCTCCTGGTCCTCAGCCACTTCTGCAACCAGTGTCCCAGTGCAATTTCATTATAAGATCTTGGCACATCTTCCTGTGCCGTAAACATGAATGAATGCCCCCCAAACCCATCCTGCCCCCTCGGCCAGAGAGAAGACTGAACATGCTGACCACAGCATTCTTCCTGCTTGGTGCTGGGTCACAGGGACCGCGTGAGCCGCCTGCTCTGGTGCCCAGGGACAGTGGTCTTTGCCAGGGGAGGCCTGGTCTGGGCCAACAGCACCGGGGAGATGCTCTGCGGTGTTACAGGGAGTGCCAAAGGCAGAGAGGGCAGGGGCTGACCTGGCAACTCCCTGCAGTGTGGGATGCCTGCCAAGAGTGTGAAAGAGCTGGCGGTGAGGGCAAGGTGGCCCTTAACTCCCACCTGGGACCTTTTGGTCCAGTAGTGCCCTGTGAAAAACCTACAGTGATGGCTGGGAGCTAACCCCTCATCTGCTGCTCCTCTCTCTCTGCTGCTTCTGCGGACAACCTGAGCATTGCACAGAAAAGGTGCAGTTGCCTCCTGGACTTGAACCAGCCTCTGCTATGGTGGGTTTGGTGCAGAGAAGCTTCCTGAACCTGCAATGCTCAGAGCCGCTCTCACACCTGGGCACCTCATTTAGACAGACAAACCTTAGGGCTCTGTGCACCTTGGCAGACCCCCTGCCCAGGCATTCCCCTCCGGTATGTGGGGTCAGGAATTGCCTTCTGGAGATACCGCTTTTGTACGTCTCCTTTCAAGACTGCACACTGGAGATGGCAGGGCGAGGTGTGCTCCTGGCTTCCCCGGGGCCAGCCCTGGGAGTCGGGAGGCGGTTGCTCTGCAGATCACACCAGACAAGCCTCAAGCCCGCACTTAATCTTTCTGCCTGGGAAATTAGGCAGAAAATGCTCCGATTGAGTGTGAAGGCCTCTGCTGTAATTTGGAGCGAGCAGATGACATGCACTCATCGTCGGAGGGAGATGAAAGCTTTTAGAGCTGGTGAGCACTAGCAAAATCTGTGAAAATCTCTTTTTTGTCAGGAGTGGTAGATATACAGGCAGATGAAAGACAGAAGATAAAATTAGCCTGTATGCAAGACAGAGAGAGGGAGAAACAGAGAGAGAGAGGGGGAACATTTCTCAGAAGACTCTTGGCAGAGCAGGTTTCTAACACTGGTGACTCAAAGGCAAAGGGGAGTCATATATGTGTGTGTGTGTGCGTGTGCGTTAGAATATACATATGTGTGGCTATATTTGGCTGTACTCCCACGGCTGCCTCAGTGCCTGGGGCTGATCCTTGCAAAAGCATGAGACGAGGCCAC
>NW_009594672.1:47139-49287 GCF_000690535.1 Cariama cristata
ATTCCTTTTTTTTTTGTTTTTTTATGGTTAGGCTGCTCAGATGGAAGTGTTCAGCTCCAGGTTGCAGCAGGGAGCAGCTATGCTCAGAGGGACAATAGCAGCGGGAGATCTCCTGACCACTAAATCTGGCTGCCAGCGTTTTGCTGCAGGCTGCTCCAGGTCTTCATCCTGCGACAGCATCTCTCCAGGGGTGAGGCAGGAGAGACCAGGACAGACTCCAACTGCAGATGACTGATGCTTCAGCTCTGATAGTGGGTCCTGCCCAGGAGTCCAAGGTAGTAACTTAACCGCCTTCATTGTTCCTGTTTTTGCTCCTGGAAAGGAAAGGGATGCTGGTGGCTCTGCTGTCTGCGGCGTTGTGAGGGAGGGTGGCTGGGGTTGTCTCTGAACCCATGAGGATGCTGGATCTAAAAGTACCAGTGGGGTCAGGAGCAAAAGTGTCGCTATGGGGTGTCCTGCTGAGCTGCATCGTGCTCACAACCAGCCCTGCTCTCCTGGCAGGACCAGGGTGCTCTGACCCCTGCACCCTCCATCAGGCTGTGGAGATACGGAAAAGCAGACAGGGAAAGCCCCTCAGAAAGTCCTCTTGGCACTGCTCAGGACCCTCCTCTCTGCGGTGATCAGCATCTGGATGATGGACTTACGGTGAGAGATGGAAGAAAGGGAAACTGCTCTCAGATCCTCTTGTCTGTGCTGATGGGTCCCAGAAACTAGAAGGGTCTTTTCCCCCAGCCCACAGCTTTTGCTGCACAAAGGCAATGTGTTGCCATCAGCACAGATGCAGCTGTTGCACCTAAGGGATGGTTATGGCCCTCTTGGGATGCTGCAGCTACACCATACCCACTTGCCAAATAAGAATGCAACTGAAGGGCAACCACCACATTTGAATGGGTGTAAGGACCTCTGTGGTCCAAGGTCACTCTCCAAAACAGCCAGACCTGTAGGCACTGGGGATGCCGTGGATGCTCCCCATCAGCTCAGGGAGCAGAGGCGGGAGGACTTCCCATTGTCCTCACGATGCAGCCCCAGGAGCTGCAGCATCAGGAGACTCCCTCGAGTCGCATGACGCCCACCAGTGTGAGTCAACACGAACATTAATAACAAACAGAAAAATCCTAGTGCTTTCTCCCCTGCCTTTCTCAATGTGCTGTCTAGCAAGACGTGGGCCCACTGAGGAGTTGCAGGATGGGGGTTCGGGGTCAGGAGCACGGGTCCTGCTCACCTGCCCCATTACCTCGTTACATGGGGACAGTGCTGTTGGGAGCATGCTGGGGGATGCAGGTGGTCCCTCAGCAGGGTGGGTGATGGATGGGAGATGTCCTCAGCCCAGGATGGGACTGGGGGATGCCCAAGGGTCTGCGGGAGCACACTGCCAGCGTGCGAGCGCCTGGAGAAAAGCACAGAACGCTGCCTGCTCAGTCGTGCAGGAGGCTGAATAAAAGAAATAAATAACCCAGCCGTGAAAAATGAGAACTGGCCAAAGCCTCCCAAGAAGCCGTCTGTACTTCCCAGCTGCAGTCCCCGTTCCCTGGCTCAGTTAACCCTCTGGGAATGACAGCAGGGATGGCAGCTCCTGCAGCCCAGCAAAGATGTAAGCCTCTCCCTCCTCCAGTCCTCCAAGTGCTCCAAAATGCCTTTCACCAGCAGAATAATTAGAAATCTAATTCTTATTTCTCCGGCTCAGCTAATTGTCTGTGGACAATTTGATTGTAAGAGTGTCCAGTGATGCAGAATAACCATCTTACTTCTGCTAGACATTGCCTTTGCAATTAGCACTATTGATTGCATCGCTCTGTTCTCTCACCTGCCGGATCCCGGGGGATCAGGGGAGCGGCTCTCACCTGGCTCATCCCTCCCCGGGGGACGAGGCCGTGCACTCCCTTTTGCAGCACCATCCCTTGGCCGATCATGTCCCATCGGGGGTGAGAGCGTAGGAGGATGAGTTCTGCTCTCCAGCACGGCTCCTATGCTGCTCTCTGCTCTGCAGGGGTGAATCTCTCTGCCCAGGACTCACAGCCATGTATGGGGGAGACCTGGGAGGGTGCCCCCCCCAAAACACCAGGGAGCTCCCACTGAGGATTGAGCACATCTCTTTGCTTGCTAGGAACTCACCTCTCTGGCTGGCTAGAGCTGAGAGGGCCTTTTTTT
>NW_009594672.1:49321-58993 GCF_000690535.1 Cariama cristata
ACACCAAAAGGTTCTGGAAGAGTATGTTAATTCTGCTGAACGGTTTGTTTGGAGGAAAAAAAAAAAACAAAAGATCAAAACATTTCATTTCAGCATTTTCAGAGTGAAATGTTTTGATTTTTTTTTCTCTTCTAAATGACTTTGTTTCAAAGTTTCCCTTAATTTTATTTTTCTAAACATCAAAAAAATTCTGTGAAATGGCTGTGGTTGGAAGAAAATGCATTGGCTTGGTCACAACAAAACCTTTTGTTTAACCCCCACCCACTCCTCAAGAGTTCCACCCCACCGCCCATTTTTTTGATTTATTAGCATTTCCAGGGATTTTTCATTTGCAGGCCAGCTCTAAATTACATATGGTTGTGCTTTCCCAGTCACAAACGAGTCACAGATCTCTTACCCTGCTCTAGACATGGACGAAGGTGTCTTGGAGGGCTGCAGACCCACTCTGCCTGCAGAATCCAGCCCTCCCTGCCAGGGTTCAGTTTAGGACCGGCTTTGTCCCCATGATCTGGCCCAAAGGTCGGTGGCAGATGCCTGTCTGCTGATTTTGGAGCCAGCTTGGCTCTGCCTGCCCTGGGCACCACCTGGGGACAACGAGGGCTTGCTGGTGCTTAGAGAAAGCGGAGCTGGGAAAGGAGCTGGCCCTGGCTGACCTCCCTCCCAAAACGCTGGGCAAGGCAGGAGCTCTCCTGACTGCCCTGGTGACAGGCAGCGGCGATGCGGAGGCAGATGCCTGCTCGGCTCGGCAGATCCAGGAGCATGGAGGAGAAGATGCTTATCTTATGCAACCCATTGAATCACTGCCTGAATAGCCACCAGTTCTGGGCCAAGGAGGGTTTGAGCTCCAAGGTCCAGATGGCTGCAGTAGCGAAGAGCTTTCCAGAGCAAGAGGAAATCGGTGTAAATAGCAGACTGTGCAATTAATTTCACCCACACCAGATTTCTATCCCAGCAGAACGGAAACAGCCAAAGCACTCCCTCCAGTCCTGCTGCCTCCCAGTACCGGGAAGCTGCAGTATTGCTGGACCACGTGTGTAGGTCCTGGACCCATTTCCCCTCCTGCAAGCCCTGTTTGCAGACCCACCTCCACCTTCACAGACTGATGGGTCTCTTATCGACAGCCTAAGCACAGATGCCAACCCTGAGCAGTAAAAGCACCCAAACACCCAGATCTCCTACAGCCATCATTTCCCATCGGATGGAGGCGTGGGACATCCCTGCACAAGCTGTCATCCACCCCATGGCACGTGGGTCACACGAGTTCCCCAGCAGCTGGTCACTGGGAGCAGCCCTCTGGTCTGGGAGATGGCTGGCAGCCGAGCAGGGAGGAGCAGCTCCCAGGGAGGGAGAGGTGCAAGGAAGGAATTAGTGTCCAGATCTATAAAACACTTGGTCCCAATTATTATAATGCACTGATTAGGGGAACTCAATAGTTCTGCTGGTGGTTAATGGCAGTAATTACCCAGATATGACTACAGTGGCAATATTAATAACTCTGGGCCATTAGTATTTGTGAGCAATGAGCAGAATACACATCCATGAGCCTTTTGCTCCGTCTCCCTCTCTCCTTCAGCTACAGCCTTTAGCTGGGCTGGGAGAGGGGCTGGAGCTTGACTGCGGAGGAAACAGACCCAGGACCTGGCTGACATTTGTCAGATCCAGAAGAGCATGGTTGAAGCCACCTGTGCGTACATGGAGATGGCCTTTTGGCCAGCAGCACTGTCTACGTTGAGGTTGGAAACCTGACTGCTCAAAGCAGAAATTGTTTGCTTTGATGGTGCCGCTGCAGCGTGGGGCTTCTGGCCACTTGGGATGCCACAGCCTGTTCCCCTGAAGACCAGCAGATCTGCTGTCCTGCAGCGTGGGTCACTTACTTATTTGACACAGGCGACTCAGCTGCCCCAGCTGTGTGCAATGGAGCTGGGAACACAGGTGAGGGGCTGAGGGCTGAGCTCTGGTGCTGGTGTGAGTCTATGTCTGCCTGATGAGGAGCTGTGATGGATCTGGGAGGTCTTCACAAGCATGAAGAACAACTACGCTTTGGCAGGGAGGGTGGGGAAGGCCCCCTGCCAGCAGCTTGAAAGAGTTTCAGTGTGAGAGAGGAGAAGGGGAGTGGTGGACCCTCGTTTTTTTTCACGAAAAGGCAGGACAGGGCTGGTGCAGCCAACACTGGTGCTTGCACACCCACCGGGAAACCTCCAGGTTGGGGGTGAAGGTGTGCACAGAGGAGCCTACCAGGTGCTGTACATGCACGGTGCCCACCAGCAGCCACTGACTGCGAAGCCCCTCACCAGCGTTGCCCTTCCTGAGCCGGGGCTCAGCCCATGTGGACCTTTGCTGGCTTGTCTTGCCATGGAGGGGAGAAGGCTCCCATGCAACAGACAGTTCTTTGTTGCAACACCCGCGTCACACAGCACATTTGCAAGGGGCTCAGGCGGTGGGAAGCAGCTTCTCCATAACAAGCCCCAGCCTCCGCCTGGCCGCCGTGCTGCCCAAGGCACCATTCCCCAGGGTCAGGTTACCACCGCGCTTGTGGCTGTCTCCTTGGCTTCCACGCTACCTTCTCCGTCTGCGTCTGACTCGCAGAGACACACGGCTCCTACCGCCTCACATCTGTATTCCCGCAGGGAAGCCCCTCCGACCGCATGGCCCGGCTCTGACTCCAGCCTTGGTCTGTGGTTTCTCAGCTATTTCTGAACAAAAGGGGCGATTAATTGCTCCCTAATTTGCCCGCAGCAGAGGATAACTATCTCTTCCACCGGTCTCTGCGAGTTTGGAGATTGTCGAGAGAGTCAAGGGCATGCTCCTGGAGAGACGCCCAGCCTCCATCGCTGCCAGCTCTCTGCTTCCAAAGACCAGGAGGATTTGGGGATGGGAACAGCAGGGCACCGGCCACCGTGACCAGGCAGCAGTGCAAGGGACATGCTCACTGCCTCGTGCACTCGGTAAATCCAGCCTCCATCCTTGCTCCGAATACCCCAGGGAACTTTCCCACTCCGTCTCTCCAGCTCAGTCATAATGATGGGAGTATTTAGCACACGGCGCAGTGTATTCAAACACTCCCGCAGTCAGAGACACCCTGTCACCCAGGTGACATGTCTCTTACATGCTGCCAATTTAGCAGCCGCGGCAGCGTGACGCCCCTGGAATCTGGGTTAGCGCTGGCAGCTGCCGCTGCCGACAGCCCCAGCTCTGTGGGGAGGAAGGGCTGGGAGCACACGGCATCCCTGCTGGTGCACTGCTCCATGGAGGAGCCCCCAGCACACCAGGTGTAAGGTGTGAGGCCATGGTAGCCCCCTCCAGCAGGGAAGTTCAAAAAAGGCAGATAAAGGAAAAAAAAAAAAAAATCTCTGGTTATTTTCCATTGCAAATTTTATGAAGAATTCTTCTTTTTCTCCCTTTTTCCTGTATTGCCATCAGATTCTCCCCTCCCTGCCAAACCCTTTCCTTTCATAAATGAAAAACCCCAAACAAAAGCTGTCAGGACAGAAGACGGTGAAAATGCCTGGCTTTCCAACAGCCAAAGACTGATTTTGCTAACCAAGACCAGAAATATTTTTTACCCTGAGAATTTCCAGTTTTTTGGTTTCCGTTACAAAAAAAGGGAAAGATTTTCCTTGGATCAGCATTCTGCAGAAGTCACTCAGTGAGCGACCAATGCTTTGACATAATTACACAGTGATTAAGCTGTTTGCAGCGGTTTCACTCCGGATGCCGAAGGACAACACCCTACGCCCATTACATCCCTCTGGTTCTTGTGTCCTTCCCTGATGCAGGGGTCGGATCCTGGTGTCTGGGATAACCTCGCTTGCAGCCAGACCAGGTAGGGTTGCAGGCCCACCATGGCTTCCATGGGGCTGGGTATGGCAAGGACTGGACAAGCGATTCATCCGGAAGTGACCTGTCCTTGGTTCACATCCATGTATGGGATGAGATGTTTGTGTGGTGACAGGTTTCGAATTAGGGAACTTCTCGTTTCTCTTTTATTCACTACAATGCCCGATGCACAACGTGTAATCAAGCTCAGCTTCTGAAACATGAATCCTCACCTTTCCTTTGTGTTGTGTTGCCCGGTAGTTAGAGCGGTGGATTAGACCACAGATTTTTTTTCATGTCTTTACCTTGTGGCTTTACTTTGTTTCATATTCAATTTTAAGCTTTGTCAAGGGTCCTTTTGGCCATTTCCTAATTTCTGAGGTCTTTTAAGGAGTCTCAGCTCACGCATTTTCCTGGGCCAGACCGTCACAAGGTCTGGGGAGTTGCAGTACCTGAGCCCAGCTTGCACTTTGAAGCCAGTCTCGCTGTCCAGGCAGGCAGGGGTGGTGTGGGCTGTGGAGGTAGGAGGTGGTGGAGATGTCTCCCAGCTCTCCTCTGTGTGCACCAGGAGTGTGCTGGGATGCTGCAAATGCTGCATCTTCACTTCAGCATGCTCTGTTCCCATGCTGCACCACCTCCACTCCAAGCCTGTGGCTGGGGCTTGAAAAGGGCTGGATAATTTTATGATCAATAATAACATTGGTAGTTATTCTTGTCAAGAGAAGGTTAATTGCACCTCCTGCCTAGAGGCACCAGCTGATCACCGCAGGGTCTAGGAAGGCATTTTCCGCCTGTGTTCAGCATTTCACAACCCGCTAGGTTGCAGGATGCAGGGTTTAACCATGTGCTGAAGCATCAAGTGCTGCCATGGAGGCAGCAGGGGAGCCTTTCTCTGACCCTGCTGTTGGATGGGGCATTTGCTGGCATGGATCCCACACGGTGATGCTGCCCCGGGTGTGCTCATTACCCGTTACCCACTCATGGCCACAAGACCACCCTGGGATGTGGAGGGAGGGAAACCCTTGCATGCACTCCAGCACGATGGGGTGTCTTGGGGTCACCCCTGGCCTCTCCAGCCTGACATGGGGGCACAAGGGCTGCCAAGCACCTCTGCAAAGCAGAGGGACATGTCTCCCCATAATCGTGGTGGCTGAGCTGCTTCTATTCCCCCAGCCCTGGTGCAACTCCGTGTTGCAGTAAAATTTTATGATTTGTGGCTATTATGAGGATAAAGACTGTTGCACATCCAGCAGTGAGAACAGCTAGAGGCTGCATAACTGTGAGCATCCTCCCTACATAGATCCCGGCAAGCACGAGCTCCGATACTGGGCTGTGCTGGGCAAGGGGGTCAGGACAGGACTTCATCTCCCACACTGCAAGGGTAGCAATGGAGCGAAAAGTTAGGATGCTGCTGATGGCAAGAAATACAGCAGAGAGAACTCTGTGCCTTTGCACAGCTGGTAGGGACATGGTCCTGCATGTCTGTCTGTCTGTCTGTGAGCTCCCTTGCACTCTCTTACTGCCCATTCCCAGCCATCCCCACCCCCTCCTTTTCCCTATCTTCTCCCTCTTGCATTTATAGTCTGCACCCGTGGCCTTGTCTCCAGCCTCGCGTGTGACCTACTTACGCGCACAGCCCCAGTTCTTGCCTTTTCTCTCCCGAACAATGATGCCGTCCAAGCTGCCATGCCGCGTGCTCCGAGCACAATGAGAGCAGCTCTCGCCGAGCCTTTCACCCAGCCCACACCGCAGCTGCCGGTGCAGTATCCACCATCGCTGGTGGGTGCTGAGCTGCTAGGAGGAGGCTCAGCACCCTGACTGGTCTAAATGTTGCTCAGGGCTCTCACCCTGCGGTTAACACCTAGCAAGGAGCTTTCTCCACTGCAATTGATGGGCAGGGGAGAGCAGTGCAGGCAGAAGCAGGCTGTGCCTCTGCCTCCCAGGTTGCCTGCAGACAGCAAGGGCAGCAAACCAGCCAGCTCGGTGTGCTCAGAGGCAGGGTGCTCAGACAGAGGTTTTCTTCCAGCTGTGCCTGGGGCCAGCCTGCAGCATCACCAGCTGTGCTCACCCCCGTGCTGATGCCAGCCTGACCCTTCCCCACGGTGAAAGACTGCAGAGATCAAGATGAAGATGTTCCCCCTGCTGCAATGAGAAGCAGGTCTGAGCATAGGGAGTGGGGATCCTCCCTGTCAGGCTGAGTTCAGGTTCAAGACAGAGCTGTGGGAGAGGCAGGTGTCACATCTGCATTGGAAGTGATGCTGTTTGGACATGGTCCAGGAGCAGGTTTGGGTCATGGGGATGTGGTGACCTGGCAGCAGGCAGGATGGGTGTCACAATGGCCGTATCTCTGCCCCGGATCAGGGTGGCTGCTGCTTATGCTGCCCCACACTGCGAGGATCCTGGGGGGGACCATCTGCTCCACAGAGTGAGCATTGCGTCTCTGGGGAAAACCATCTCCCTGAAAAATCCCAAGGGAAACAGGGGGAGAGCTGCTGCACTGTGCACACACACTCAGGACGTGTGCAGGTGCGTGCACAGGTAGATCATGCTGTGCAGACATGCACCCATGGGTGCGTGGTCTGGGTGCTAAGGGTGGAGCCGGAGTTACGGGGCAGGAGGCTGTGCTGGCTGAGGTGCCGCCACACACGAGCGTTGTTATATGGCTCTATAAAATGCTGGTGACAGGCAACCGGAGTGCTGGGATGCCCACACTCAGACCCAGGCCCAGGCTGCCTGTGGGTGCCTTGAGAGGAGGGGGCTCCCCACCTTGGCTAATGGGAATAATAAGGTAATTAGGGGCTGTGTAATCAGCGTGAAGGTAGGGTCTTGTTGCTATGCAAACACTGAGTCAAGAGATGCCCCTGTCTCGCCCTGCATACCTGATCAGTGTCTAGAGAGATGCTCTCCTGAGATTTGTGGCTATTGTAGACTGCCCCTGCTCCTTGTTACAGAGCCAAGAAAACTGTTCACCCACCCTTCATCCACCGCTGTCTTCATCAGCTCTGTGATGGGGAGGCATTGAAAAGGATTTCCACCCCAAGGAAGAGGGCAGAGGAAGAGTTGCCCTGTGCTGTGGTCCTGTTGGCTCATATTTGGCCTCTGAGCAGTACCAGGTAGCTCCTGTGTGCTTGGCTAGAGGTTTCCACTTGCACATAGAAATGACAAATTATTTCAGACCCACCTTGCCCCTGAGGCACCTCTGGTCCCATCTGCCTGGGGCCATCATCCGCACAGGGATGTCTGAGTCAGGGATGGGGGCTATGGGGAGCTGGGGATACAGCTCAGTCATCACCAGGGAGCACTGAGGGTGCCCATCAGGTCCGGGCTGTGCTTCCAGCCCCAAGCAGAGACCTTTCGCTGTTGCTGCACATCCCTGTGGAGCAGAGATCGTGACACAGCATCGCCTCAGCACCTCTTTTATACACCACAATTAGTCCTGGACTGCTGGCTCCTCTGTCTCCACATGTCCTGGCTGGCTCCTGACCCCGTATCGAGGCAGGGGGGAGCCAGGATCTGTCCCCTGCCCGCGGCCGTGCCATCGCACTGTGCTGTTCCATCGCCGCAGAGGCAGGGCACGGAGCCCTGACAGAGGCTGTAAATTGTCAGGCCCCGTAAAGCATTTAATGATTTTGAATTTATCTGCATCGATAAATACATGACAAGGTAACAGTCAAATAAATACCCATTAGTGCACTCGCTCTCTTTTTTTTAATTACAAGCCCGGGTGTAACCAATCATTTTCTGCTAAGCAAGCGCTCCAGGAAATCTTCATTAGCACTAGTCCCGGCCATGGCGAGCTCTGCAGCCTGGAGAGGAGGGAGCAAGGCAGGAGAGAGGTTTGGCCCCAGCTGCATCCTGCTTTCACCCAGTACAGGCAGAAAATCTGGCTGCCGCTGGGTTTTCTGGGCATCCACCCCCTTGCAGAGCAGGCTGCAAGGACTGCTTTGCTGCTGTGCGACAAGCTGAGCTCTCTGCTGTAGGTCCTTGCTGCCCAGGCTGCATTGGCACTGCTGGGTCTCCTACCTTCCCCTCCTAGCCTGGGAAAGCCCTGGAGACCTGTTAAGGCTTGGAGCAGCTCAGGAGGATGGTGATGCCCACTCCTCCAGGCCAGGCTAGAGGTAATGCCAAGGGAGGGGGGTTTGGGGTAGTGATTCTGGCTGGGGGCTCTGAGCACTCTAAGGGCAGCATTTTCTGGAAGCAGATGCCAGGTTATCAAAGCATGAGCAGAGAGGGGTGGATCTCACTTATCGCCAGGCCATCACTGCCTTCGGGCATCCCTCACCACTCCCCTCCACACTAGGCAAGCCAGAAAGTGCCGAAGGGGTACAAACCACCCAGGTCAGCATCTCAGAGCAAGTCTGGCCCTGGCAGGTGTGCTGGACTCAAGAGGGGTCATGAAAAAAATGTAAAAATGCTGAGAGACAGGACTAGCAAGACAGGGCTGGGCTGTGAAATCCCAGCGCACCAGCTTTGCTGCTGCAGAACAACCTCCCGCGTGAGCCACGGTGCTGCTGCTGACATCCCTTGGTGCCAACGATCAGGAATAGTGAAAAACATGAGCAGGGTAAAATACAAGTCCCTGGCTATCGTGGTCCCGGCAGGGATGGTGCAGGGTCAGGCTGCTGGCCAGCCGCTCTCCCTGGGTGCGGAGCTGGGGCACAGGTTGGTAAAGGAGTGGAGTCGAGGGCAGAACCTGCTCTGTCCCTTTCGAGCATCCCTTGCATTAATCTTCTCTTCATGTCAAACCACTGGCTCAGAGAGGGGGCAGAGGGAGAAACTGGCTCCTTTGCTCTGTCTTATTTTTGTCTGGCAACATTTTTCCAGCAGAGCAGCTTTTAAAATCTGAGCATCTCCTGGGAACATGTCGATCCTGATGATTTTTTTTCTATGGAGAAGCGTCAAATCAAATGATTTCAACTTTCACATTTTCTTTCAATAACGTCGAAAGGATTCTTTCCAATGAGAGACGAACATTTCAATTTGACATTATCATTTGGTTTCATTCCATTTGGGCTTTTATATTATCATATTACTTCAAATCTACATTTCTATTCTATCTAGCATTTTACTGTTTAATGATTCAGTAGCGTCAAAACTCAACTAAACGTTGTGATATTTCTGGGTGGAATTTCCCCCCCCCCAAAAAAATAAAATTTGTACACTGTAGAAAAGTCTGCATTGGGAAGACCCCAGGTTCCCAGGGGAGGGAACTGCCATCTCGCAGCTGGCTCTGGCTCCGGCAAAAAGCATCGTAGCAGAGGTAGCGGCAATCCAGGGGCACTCTGTCCTATGCTGAAACCAGAGGAAGGACACCAGATGTGACCTGCTCCATGCTGCACAGCCATAAATAGTGAGTGGCAGCGCTGGCAGGGAGGAAAGTGAAGACATTGTACACAAAGTGGAGAGAAATTCATCAATGGGAGTTAGGAAAGAGGATGCTGTTGGTACCCAGAGTAGCTCCAGGGAGTGTCTATTGCCCCCGGAGAGCAGGACAGGCTGGATGCAAGAGTCAGATCCGTATACCAGGGAATGAACAGCAATACACAAACAGGGTTTCCTTGAAGGGCTCTACATGGGGGTTTTCTTTGGGAAGTGATGAAGAGGAGCTGGTTTTTACTTTCATGAAACACCAGCCTCCAAGGACTAGGATCGGGCTCTGCTCCCCAGCACTGTGGGAGGGGAGAAACCTGCTTTCCCCTTTGCTGGAGCAATGCTGGTGGAAGAGGGGCTGTGACTTCACCTTCTTATCTGGTTAAAGACTGTATTTCCCCCTGAAGAATCAGCATCATGTCAGGTCTCATGCAGCTGGTGCCAGGGCTGTGTACTGGGGCTGGAGCTCTTTCACTGGCGGACACA
>NW_009594672.1:59024-61677 GCF_000690535.1 Cariama cristata
ATCCCCTCCCAGCCCCGGGCTCCATGCTCTGCAGAGTTGGCTCATCCCCTCCCCAGGCAGCAAGACCCCACGACGGGATGCTGGGGTGCCCTCCTGTCTACATGCCACCTGCTCCCTGCACGCAGCCTGCCAGGCTCCTGTCTCTCTCTCACCAGCATCCCTGTTGTTAGCAGGATAGATTAAAAGCTGGTTTAATGGATATTTATGATCCCCATCACAGTCTTTTATTGCCTGTCCTTTCGCATTACAAGCAGCGCTGCTGCCATGTGCCCAAGCAGTGGATGGGGATGAGGTGTCTTGGTCTGCACGGGGGGACCTGGCTGCCTGGAGCCATCAGCATACCCCTGACACCCCAATAAGTGCTTCAGAGTTGTACCCCTGGGCCAATGGGGTCTCTGTACCTCCCCTCCGCAGATCTCATAAGAGAACCATCCACGAGTACCCCCCTATGCCTACTCACCAGATGGGGAAACTGAGGCAGAGGGAGGAGCGAGTGGACATGCCATTGCCATTGCTGCCAGCTCTTTCCCCAGCATGCAGGGTTGGGTGCTGGCATACACGTGTGCACATGGGCCAAGTGGTGTGCATGGGCAGGCGTACGAGGCAGGGATGGCATCTGAGCGTGGCCCTGGACAACAGCACAGCAGCGATGTCGGGGGGATGTGGGCACAGCGGTGTGGGGCAGCAGGTACTGGCAAGAACCATGGGTAAAGCCAAGTCTGTGGGAAATGGCCTCCATTGGCATTTGCTGAGCACAGCCTGCTGCCTTTTGAGGCTGGTGATGCTCTTGGACTACATGGGAAACCCTAATTGAATCCCTAGTCTCCCTCTCGCTGACTCTAAATGAAACTCCCCCAGGACAGCATATTAAACTTGACCTGCGCACCACCTCCAAGATTAACATCAGAGGAGAAAGAATTAAAGGTCTGTGGAGGGCAGCACAAGGGAGGAGGTGGACATGTCTCTCCTCTCCTGCTCCGGGAAGGGGTGGAAGGGCAGCTCTCTGGGGAGGTGTGCAGTCCAGCACGCTCTGCTGAGTTGCTGGAGGAGTATGGCAGTCTGAACGTCATGCTTGCTGGCAAGGAAAGTTGATGTTCTCCTTCCCCAGCTCAGTGATAACATGAAAGGGAAAAAAAAAAAAAAAAATCCCCTCTGAGGCAGCAGGGGAAACCAGGCATCATTTGCTTCCGTGCAGCGCAGATGCTGCTGCTGGCCTTGCAGTGCCCTGCTGCCCACAGGCTTGGAGCAGCTGGGGCTTTGCAAACACCGGGGACCCAGCTGGGGCGAGGAAGAGCGCTGGAGGTGGGAGGAAGGCTTGCACCCAGGGTCCCAGTAGGCATCCCGTGGGCCTCGCGCTCCCTTGTTCGCTCTGCACCACAAGCTGGGCTACTCTGGGAGTCGTGCACACATGCTGCTTCCCCATGGGCCACTTGTTGGACATGTCTGGGTCACATCCAGCCCGCTTTCTGGAGACCGAGACACAGCTCTGCTCAGACATGTTGCAGAAGGAAAGGTCTGTCCATGGTGAGCCCAAGATGTACCTAGACCTTCCTGTGGGTGGGGATCTTGGGCCTGATCCTGCTCTCCCCAAACCCTGCCAGTGAGGGAGGGAATATTTTTGCACCAGCATCATGCTCATCCCATCAGCGAGCAGGAGACACCGCAGGCACTTACAGCTTTCAAGAGCTGACAAGCTTGTAAGAATGAAAAGTTCAAAACCAGTGCTCGGGATGTGTAAGTGTCTGCGAAACTAACTGCCATTTGGGTTGGAGCACGCGTGCCAGGACCCGTCTCCTCCCGCACCGTGCACGCCTGGAGAAAAGGTCACCCTTCAGCAGGCTGGAGTCACCCAGCCTCCCCCCGGGTACGGGACTCGGCTCTCGCTCCTCTTAATGAGGTGACCTTCGCATCGGCGGATGCGAGGAATTCTCCCTGAAGAGTCGACAGGTCAAATTAAGCAGATGTTTTATTCTGCTCTGTCTCCAGCTGTCGGAGACCAGAGTGCAAGATGGACAGAAGCTGAAATGAAGGTGTTGCTTGCTTTCCTTCTTCCCTTATTATTTTACAGCCTGTAAATGACTGGCAAGCTTCTTGAATGTTTTGTCTCAAGGCAGAAGCCATCCAGCTCCAGCCCAGGGGCGTGCAATGTCCATGTCTGTGTGTGCTGCAGTTAGGACGAGCTGTACAAAGGGGAATACCGATGCTCCCCACCTCTTCTCCAGGCTTCCAGGACAAGTGCACGTGTTGATCTCTGAATTGCTGTCACTACTGGAGAAGACTTTGCCACCCCATGCAATGTGCTAGGGATTGCCCTAAACCTGGTCAAGTCAAAAGCAGACCCTGCCGGCACCAGATTGCTCAGTTCCTCCCTGAAATTACTCTGCCTTCAGCACTGGAGTAGCTCATCTCAGCCTCATCCTCTGGTGAAGATGCCTGGGGACAGCAGCTATCTGAAATATGCTGTGGGGCTCCTGCCCGCTCGACCCAACAAGACCTGTCCTGTCTCTTCCCCAACCCAAATGCCTGGAGTTGGCTCTTCCCAACCCAACAGGGTTGCACTGACCCATCTTCACTCAACAGGACCTCCACCGAATTTGTCAACCTCGCCACATGCTGTGGCCTTTATATGATCATAGAATCATAGAATCATTAT
>NW_009594673.1:0-2888 GCF_000690535.1 Cariama cristata
GGAGACCTCACCCTGGGCGGGGGGACTTTCCTTCCTAAATCACCCTGTGACAGAGTGCCAGCTGCTGAGCTCCTCAGCTCTCGGTGTAAGTGGGTTTTTGTTGTCTTGTTTTGGGTTTTTTTAACATAAAAAACGCCAACAGGCGCCTCCCCGGCCTGCCTGCTGATGGAAATGGACGTGAAGATACGATCTGGCTTTTTCACCAGTGTCTGCGGCCTAAGTGCTTGCTTTAACCCCCGCTGACTCCCGTGGACGCACCATTTCTCTCTCTCAGGCCGCCTCCAATCTCTCGCTAATTTTTAAACCAGGGGTTATTTTGGGCAGGAGCAGCCGCGCTGGGTCGGGCCGCAGCGGGGTGCAGCAGGGGCACCCCCACCCTCATCTCCCAGCCTCCCGCGGCTCGTCCCGGAGGGTCCTCCTGGGCCCGCCTGCGCTTTGGTGTTCAGAACAATCTTGGAGGTGTCTTCCCCATGAATTTTATCGAATTGCTTGCTGAACCTGTTTAAATTTCCAGTCCCTGCAGCCTCCTGCTGTCACCAGGTTAATTTGATGTCCACAGGTTGTTTTTTGGCTGGAAAAGGCAGTGAAAATTGCTGTTTGTGTGCTTTCACCATGGTTTTGGTGCAGTTTCAGAGATTTATCACGTCCACCTCCTCAGTGGCATCTCTCCTGGCTCAGGGCTTCTGCAGAAGACGTTCGGTGCCTTGGATCATCCCTCTTGGTTTTCTCTCAGCATTTGATACTTTGCGGTTCATTTTCCTATGGCATTCCCATAATTGTGATTTTTATTTATTTATTTTTTTTTTTTATTCGGCCATTCTCAAATCTTGAGGGTAAATATTGCCCCGGCCCCCCAGAATCCAGCAGTTTATGGGGCTGCTTCTAGCGATGTCTCGAGGCGGCCTGAGTGGGCGGAGGATGGAGACGGGCTGAGAGAAGATGAAGCACAGGCTCTGGAGCATTTTCTTCCATGCGGTGTTTGCTGCTTTTGCCACTGACCAGTACAGCTTTCTCTTTTCCATTGCTCCATGTTTTATTTCTTCTTTTTAAATAAAAAGCTCACAGGGCTTGGGGACCATCTTTCCCTCCTGTGTTTGCGCAGCAGCAGGATTGAGAGTTGATGGAGCTATAATCCTGCTGCTCCTATAAATATCGGTAGCCGCTTTTCTTCCCCAAAAAAGGTTGGCAGTAGGTGGCTCAAGGTTTTGTACTCCGCCCTGGGTTAACATATTTATTAACCCGCGTACAGAGTGAGTCGCTATTTGTAGATGGCATGTTATTTATTTAAATGATTAATTATTTACATGTTATTTAGGTTGACTCTAGTCCAAAGAGGACTTTGAAGAGCTTCAGAGAAATGATGGAGGCGATGATGAGAAATGAAATTTGGTGTTTCGCCATAAAACACAGGCAGTGATATCGTATGCCTCAGCAGATATAAAGTGATACAGCCCACACCGACGGGTCGGAAAAGAGAGCAGGACGTAATCGCAGCTATCTTTCTGAGTGCTTTCCTCGCTCCTCCTCTGTGGCCAGAAAATGATAATTAAAAAAATAAATTAGAAAGGCAAGTGTGGTGAGAGGGCAGTGAGAGAATGGGGACTGTGAAAAAGGGGAGCTGCCTTGTGCCCCATCTTACCGGAGGCGGCAGAAGCTCGCGGCGGGACGCACGTGGGGGGGCCGGGACGGAAGGCTGCCGAAGCCCCGCATGGGCGCTCTTCGCTTACGCTGCCCTGAGATGGGTAAGGAGCCGGAGAGAAAAACACCCTTGAACCATGAGAAAAGCAACTTTTCAGCGTGATTTGAAAACCACGACCGTGTCCGCTTATGGGGGGCATTTATTTAACTTCCTATGAAACAGGAAAACCTGTGATGAAGTTGTACTGTGGGGGTCCCTCCACCTTTTGCAGGGGCTGGTGCCTTACAGCCACGTTGTTGGGTTTTTTTTTTTTCTCCCTTGGCACTGCTACAAGCGTCACCACAGCCCTGAGCCAGGGCTGCAGGGAGGGAGGGAGGGGAAACAAGGGGGTTTTTCGAAACATTTTGAAAGCTCCGCTTTTATTCTGTAGTGGTTAGAAAATCCCCAGACAGACCCAGGAGGAAGGAGTGATGTCCCGTTTGGAAACTAGGATTCTGTTAATTGGGTTTGTCCTGTTCGCTTTTACAATGGAGGGATGCTTCAGGAAAACCTTGGGGCTCGTTGAAGCAGAGATTGATGCCGGTACATTTTAACATCATGGCATTTTATTTTGTTGCCTTTTTTTTTGTTATTTTATCACTTTCAAATTTGTAATCAAATCTTTTAACTTTGCTATAATTAAATTTTCCCTTTCGGCTTATCTGGAGCTAGGAGAGATTTTTTGGACAGCTGCGGCAAACTTAAAAACGATGGTGTCCAAATGGAGGAGCTGTGCAGATTAAACCCTTCCGATGCTTGCACCGAACGACAGATGTCACTTTTGGGGGTGGAAAAGTCGAGCGGCAAGAGCGGGAGGGGAGTCCGACCTGGCTTGTGTTTTCTTGCAGCCCCGTGGCAGGTAGCGGAGGGGCTGCCTGCAGCTTCAGGAAATCCCATTTGCTCACACGGGCCAGTTCAAGAGGAGCGGGATGTTGTTAGGCCGGAGAGGTCCAGAGAGCGATGGGAAGAGGGCCTGGGAAAGCTCCTAGAAAGATGAAAAAAAAATAAATAATAAAGTGCTGTCCTCAGGACCTGTGATAAAGCCTGGCAGCGGCTGCCAGCTCCTGTGCTCCCTGCATCCTCGTAAAACTCCAAGAGGGAAGGCGGTGATACTACCCTGTGAAATTGCAGCAAAAAGGAGATACTTTCTCATGCAACTTGCAGTTGTTTTTCTTGCAACTTGCAGTTGAACTGTCACACGCAGGAGGCC
>NW_009594674.1:0-6811 GCF_000690535.1 Cariama cristata
CATTATTTGCCTTTTGAATCTCTTGGGTTCCTAATTCCTTTTGGCCAGTTTCAACCAAGTTTGATATGGAAATAGAAATCTTGGGGATCTCAAGTACCTACCTGCGTCAACAAGGCAGGAGCCAAGTACCCACTGTGCCCCCCAGAAGCAGAGGTAGGGGAACTGACCCCCACTATCAGACATCAGAGAAGCCACACGGGCCCTCGGCTGCCGGAGGACATCAGAGCAAACGGGGCAGTGTTTGGACGGCAGTGGTACAGATTTCCTCAGATGTTTGATAAAGATCCGCATCCGTCTCAGCGTTTGCAGGGGTCAGGAGCTGGTAATTCCCTGCCTGGCAGAGTAATCCTTTTCCCTTAAACACAAACCCTGGAAGCTGTGGGGCTGACCTTTCCTACAGTATTTTTACAAAATTCATAGAGAGATAGTAATCCCCTTATTCTGAGGGACTTAGAGCTGAGTTTGGTTAAATACAATACCCAGAACGATAGGTCAAGTGCCTGAAATGAAAACGTGTCCATCTTTGAGGTCAGTGCGGGAAAGTTTTGAAAAACAAATCTGTGCTGAGGAGGAAAGAAGGGAAAGAAAAAGGAGGGGGGAAAAAAAAATCCCATTTCAGATCTCTGACCCTGTCCATAGGAGTTAATTATGAACGCATTCTTTGCAGAAGAGCAAATGCATCATATTTTTTTTCCAGTTGCTTCGGAGTTCACGTAGCCTCATTGCAAAGCAAAGTCAAGCGTGAAAGGCAGCATCCAAAGGGAAATGTCCGTGGGGAGGAAGGCTGGGGGGTGGACTGCCCGGGGGGGGAGGCTGTTTGACAGATGCTTGCGGGGAGCCCCGGAGCAGCCTTTTTCCTTGGCTCTTCGGGTAGAAGAGGGTCCTGATCTCTCAGCTGTCTCTTTTTTATTGCATACAGACCCGAGGGAGTCTAATGATGCCTGGGACTGTGATAATCCCTGAGAAGAGATCCCTGCCAAGGAGTTAACCCTCAGCATCTGCAGGGAAATCTCAAACCCCATGATGTCTCTCTCTGCAGCTGAACTCAGGCTCAGGGATGCTCGGTGAAACCTTGCTGCAGTGGAAAGCAAAGGGGGAAAGGACCTCAAACATTCCCAAACCCCCGAGTCCGTCGACCGCAGGCTCTGGTCCCAGTTGCTGCACCTCGGCGTATGGGGAAGCGTGAGAGTCAAAAGTTTGACAGTAAAATGCTGGGATGTTACTGGATGGTATCACAAAGCCAGAGAAGTTTGACAGGTAAGAAGACAAGAAGGTGGCACGTAAGGTGGCACAGGTTTTAATATAAACACGATGTCAGTAATGGTCCTTCTTCTAAGATTCTCAGTTATCTGCAACATGCAGCAATCTGTGCCCTGTTCTCCCCGCTCCTTCCCTCTGCGGCTGCTGGGCTGAGGTGCCCTCGGGAGCCGGTGGGTCAGTGCTGGAGCCTTCGCCTGCCTTGGAGCTTGTCAGAACCACTGTTGTAATTTTTCCTTCTTCCACTTCATTTGCAATATCATTTTCTGGAGGAGAGTCCCTGCCGGTCAGTGCTGCTGCTAAGCCTCGCTGTCAATCGTATCTCCACAAACCTCATTATTCTGCATCCACACGAGTGTCAGTTCCCTTTGCTTTCCTGGCTGTGACTGTACAACTGTTGTTTTCCTCCCGATCCTCATTTGTGGCTATGTTTTATCCCCCTCACATACTTACATGCAATGACTTTTCTCTGAAAATTACCCGCTGCAGCTCTTCCAGCAGTCAAATGCCACAGGTAACAGCAACCCTACTGTAAACCAGCTGCTGTTTTCTTTAGTGCTGTTATCTGAACATACTCCTAGGAAATCTAGCTGATACCACGATAAAGCTGAGCCTGTCCTGTTTTCGATTTATTCTTGATTTTGACAGTTCCCAGCTCTCCCAGGAGGAGATGCAGAGAAAGGCATTTGCCTGCCTGTAGATCTACCTTTGCTCTGCCGATGCTGGCTTGGCACAGCCAGGACTTGACCACGCTCTCTATTCCCTGGTCACCGTTTACGGCGCATCCTGAGCTGTGAGACTTCAAAAGAAGCAATCCTAGCAGAAACTAACTTTCTGGTAAGAAAGAAACAACTCTGTTCTTCTCTGTCTGTTTTATCACTGGTCCAGTGATAGCTGGAGGGAATGGGGTGTAGTTTCCTACTGCTGATTTGCAAAGCCCTGGTGAAAATCAGAGGAGCAGGCAGCTGAGGAGGCTGTCTTTAGGTAGGATTTTACAACAGCCTACTCTGCCTGTGGCATCGCTATCAATGGCAATGTCCAGCTGGTCTGGTGAGGTCCATAACCCTCTGTAAAAACACTTCACTGCAATGCCATCTCATAGCCAGCCTGCCTAAGTCCCCAGAACAGGCCTGGATCCCCGACAGCATAAACACCTTCAAACGCAAAGCTCCAGTTTTGAGTGCATTGGGGTTTTCCTGTTCACCATGTAGCAATGTTCAGTGCCTCAGGAACTGAAATCACGGGCCTTGGAAGAGACGTGACGCACCTTCAGCCCTTACTTTGGCTGGCGTGAAGAAAACACACACAGCCGTACTCCCCCTTCCCACCGACAATATGTTCCTGAAAAGCGTGAGTGTTGGCCACGCAATGAGTAGTGCAGCAGTGTTTCCCATCAGAATTAATGAGCAGATCATCATTTGGAATGGTCTTGGCCGCTTTGTCTGAGAGACTGAGCGCCCAAGCATCATCCTGCATTTCTGTCCTTCACGCTGGGTTGGCTTGACTGATCTTGATTCATCTGAGGAAGATGATGCTGAATGTGGCTGTTCAGAAAGAGGCATCGAAAACACTCACAGTGAAAGATGTGTCCTGGGTGTTCATTCTCATGGAAAAAACAGCCAAGACGGTGGACTGCCTGTGTACCCCCCAGGTGATGATCTGGACGATCCTGCTCCTGCCTCTTCATCCTCTGCATCATTTTACACTGCTCTTGTGTATGTAAGCTGTATTTCTTATGTCCCTGACACATCCTCCTCTGTTTCATTAATTCTAAGGGAAAAACTACTTCCCTATCCAGTGAATTCAGTCACTTTACCAGCGAGGCTGAACACTTGATGTGAAATTTCTGAGAGCATTCTTGCTGCTGCTTTTTAATAGTCACATCTTCCTCCTCCTCTCCCTCCTCCTCAGATGAATCAAGAGTCAATCAAGGTGAAGGATGGAGAACGCAATAGTGAGGATGGTTGGTGGAGCAGGGGCTTGGACGATCAGTGGTGGATCTCCAGACTGATGGATAGGGATGTGACGGACAAGGGGGTGCTGCTGGGGTGCGTGATGTCCCTACCTTAACTTTAACGTGCTGTTAAATTTAGGTCCAGGTCCTTCTTCCTAACCGTGGTTTCTGAACAGGGGTGTATCTCTGCTCTCCGCACAGGTAGTTCCCTTCTCCCTCCGCTACACTTGTCCCTTCTTTCTGCCCTTTGTTTCTGTGTGTTCCCGGGCGGCTGGAGAGGCAACGTGGCCGATGTGCAATGTTACCTTATGCAAGGGCCATTGCTGCCCACGGTCTGCAGCCCCTCCTGCTGCTTCTGCTCCCTTATTTGTGGAAGTGGAACCATTTGTTACGTCGCACAGGGACTGTGTTGCTAAAACCATTTTCTTGAAATGTTAAAAATTGCATCTCAGTTCCCTAAGCCAGCCTGCAGCGTGGGCTGGGAGTTTTAACACTCAGGCTGTGGTTTCACAACCGATGTTAGGTGGAGCAGAGGCTCCCACGGGCCGTCCTTCCCCCATCCCGCTCCTTCCCACCCCGTTCCTTGTGCAGCCCTCCAGCCGTGTACGTGGGGAGCAAGGGGATCCAGCCTGGCCGTTGGGTTTTCTGGGTGACCAGCTGCCTTTTAGGGAGCAGAGCAGCATGGTACAGCTGAGTGAATCTGAACAGCTCTACCAGAAGTTCAAGTCCTTCTCCTCTTTGCTCCATGTCCTCCTTTCCTTCTTTCCCATTCCTACCCCACCCCACGTACCAATGCTGGCACTCTCTGAGCCCTTTCATGGGGCAGTTCCAGTTATCGACCTGGAAGAAAATGAACTTCCCCAAGAAAGACTGGCTGTGATGCCAGGGCAGCCTGTAGTCCACTCAGCTGCTGGCTCCGAGGGTCTTCCCCTCCAGCCCTCCATCCCCAGTGGTACGCAGCATCCCTGTTGCTGATGCAGCTCAATATGCTGCCTCAGGAGAAGGTGAATCAGTTGGCTTTTGCTGTCGTGTTAGGTTTTTTTGCAATGCTGAGGTGGCTCAGAGCAGCTCCAACAAGTGTTGGAGCCACTACGAGGAGAGCAGGACTGCAGTCTCGCTGTGTGGTGATGGCTGGAGGGGTTTG
Organism: Cariama cristata; assembly: GCF_000690535.1. Taxonomy (NCBI): domain Eukaryota; kingdom Metazoa; phylum Chordata; class Aves; order Cariamiformes; family Cariamidae; genus Cariama; species Cariama cristata. Next base: position 4,356 of record NW_009594674.1, read on the forward strand.
AGCAGGGTTGGTGAAATGAATAGGCTTGGGCATGGGGCCAGGGCAAGTGAGGGATCAGACTGGCTGGGGTTGGAGGTGTGCGGAAAGGAGGGGGGAAAGGACTGTGGCCAAGAAGGCCAGTGGTATTTTGGGGTGCATGAGGAAGAGTGTGGTCAGCAGGTCAAGGGAGGGTCTCCCCCTCCTCTACTCTGTCCCAGTGAGGCCACATCTGGAGTGCTGGGTCCAGTTTTGGGCTCCCCAGTTCAAGACAGACAAGGAACTACTGGAGAGAGTCCAGAGGAGGGCAACGAAGATGATGAGGGGACTGGAGCATCTCCCTGGTGAGGAAAGGCTGAGGGAACTGGGTCTGTTCAGCCTGGAGAAGAGCAGACTGAGAGGGGGTCTCATCAATGCTTATAAATACCTTAAGGGTGGGGGTCAAGGGGATGGGGCCAGACTCCTCAGTGGTGCCCAGCAACAGGTTAAGGGGCAACGGGCACCAACGGAAACTAAGGAACTTCCACCTGAACGTGAGGAAGAACTTCTGTACTTTGGGGGTGGCCGAGCCCTGGCACAGGCTGCCCAGAGAGGCTGTGGGGTCTCCTTCTCTGGGGGTATTCAAAACCCGCCTGGATGCGATCCTGTGCAACTGCTGTAGGTGACCAGGGGGTTGGACTGGGTGGTCTCCAGGGGGCCCTGCCAACCCCAACCCATCTGGGATGCGGTGATGCTGTGACCGGAGAATCAGACCTCCCCACCCCACCCGCAGTCAGCAAGGTGCAACTTGGGCACAGCGTGTCACTCACCTGATGGCAGCATCCCAGCCTGTGCAAGCAGCCACCAAAGTGCACTCCAGATTTAAGATCGGAGCATCTTGTTTTCCTGTTCTGAGCTCTGTTGGTCTCTAAATCCCATTGCCTGGCAAGGGAGCTGGAGGGAGGTGGTTGTCCTGGGATGTGACCATCCTGTTGTCTTAGACACTGCTGTTTGAATAGGAATTGGCTGGATCTAAGGACTCTCCATTTTCTGTGGCTCAAAAGGCACTAGATGCAGGCCTGCAAACAGATTTCTGGCTATGTGTATGCAGCTGTGTAAATATATATGTGTGTATATATACGCAACTGCATAAATCCATGAGAATTCGTAAAATGCAGAGTCACACTGCTCAGGCTATCACAGCCGAGTTTTCCTCAACTGTAATGTTTCCTCTATACAAATTAAAAAAAAAAAAAAGAACGAACTCTATGTATGTTACTTAAATGGTGCAGTCCTTTCTCGTGACGATTAGAAATTATGCACACGAAAAGTCCCCTTCGTCCAAGCAAATGTGCTCCATTATATTTATTCAGATAGGAAGCCAATGTGGTGAGCGAGCTGCCATTTCTATCTGACCGCAATTACTCTTCTTCATGGTTGGGATTCCTCGGGTCTCACGGGACAGATTTCTTCCATGGTGTCATTCACAAGGGCTCACATCAAACTGCTTTATCATCTCTCTGCAGTGTTTCTCTGCTGTTATCAAGCAGTAACACAGCTCAGAGGCAACTATCGTGATCCCAGAAGACTTTGAATTTATGCCTTAAAATAATCCAAGCCGTTTGAAAAGAGTATTTGAAGTCATCCCCACCACTTGGTTGTACCCTACTCAAAAATGAGCAGGTTATTGCTGTTAGCGTGCCTAATGCAATACGTTTTTGCGGGATTTTCAGTCGGTAGTAATTTGAGTGTACAAGATAGTCCTCATAATTTGAACGAACGAGCAATCGACTTCATAGATTGAGTTGATATTATCCTGGCAAGACTGTTTGCTGTACATGATAGATTTGCCCTGGCTACAGCCGTTTATTTCTTGTTAAATTAGCCAGCCAGCATTCACAGATGAGAGAATAAATTGGTTTAGCTGTAATTTAAATAAAGCTCCACTACATCTTTACAGCACAGGTTTACCTGGGGGGTTGTGACAAGCCGGGCTCTCCCCCTGAAGACGAGGAGAGCAGCAGGCACAGTCAAAGCCAGCTCCTCGATGTCTGTCGAGACACGAGGGTTGTCCCACTTTAATTACACCGATAGCAGTTGAAGTGACACCGTCAGCCCTCGTGCTGATGCCGTAGGAAAGAGCTGAGGTTGTTACAGCTGTTCAAGACCAGAAGATCCCTGAGCCAGCATCAGACAGCTTCAGTCTGGGACAAGTATTTCAGCACTTGAGTTCTAGCTGGTGTGACTGAAGTTTAAGATGGCCCTTAAATAAAAATAGCTGATAGGACTGCAGTAGTTGTCTAAATTAAAAAAAAAAAAAAAACAAAAACAAAACAAAAACAAAACAACAACAAACCAAAACAGCAAAAAATCATACTTTCAACTACAATCGTTTTGCTGATGATGTGTGTGGGCCAGACCTGGGAGGCTGAGGACCATTTCCCTTTGGAGACAGTAGGTTGAGCATCTCACCCAGCCAGGGCAGCAGCCCCCTGCCCCTC
>NW_009594674.1:7074-10218 GCF_000690535.1 Cariama cristata
TGACTTTCATTGTTCCCAGGTCATCCGCCAAGCTGAACACCAATTGTGCCTCTTGCTTATTTCTGCAGAGAAACAAATCTTGTGCATCCTCCTGGCATCACCAGCTCTGTATTTACCACTCGGCAAACAGAGCCGGGAGCTGCTCTCTGGTCCCGAGGCCAAGTGACACGGACTGCCCGTATCCCCCCGGCGCAGCGCTCCATCCCGGTCCCCCATCTGGTGCTCCTGTGGCCCCAAGACATTGGTATTAATGCATCGAGGTTTCCCTTCGCTTTTTTTTTTCTTTTTTAAATTTTTTTCTGTCTGAACTCCTGTAATAGCTGTGCTGCAGCCCACGAGAGTGATGTTGTATTGCACGTAACGGGGTTTGTATTGCGTGAATTGGGGTGAGGCGGGAGGGCAGTTTGTGGCTGCAAAGCCTCCTGAGACAGAGCTGGAAAGAAATGGGAAGCAGTGCGGTCCCACCTCTGCTCCTTGCTGGGAAGGGTCCCTCCTGCGTGCCCCTCTCCGGACTGGGCCCAGGCAATGTCTACATGGCCCAGGCTACGTGGCGTTGGCCAGGACTGTGCCCTGGAGCACACTAGCAATGAAGCAGTGAGGATGGTCAGTGCTCCAACTTGGTCCCTGGTCCCACCACATCCATCGGTGCAAACACAGCCCCTGAGATGTCCTGGGGCTTGTTTAAACACAAGGGACAAAGCCTGGATGCACAACAAAAGGTGCCAACTACCCATGCCCTTATGACAGGGAGGGAACTTGGGGGGCTCGATGGGTCAACCACGGCCAAGGCGTGTGGGTGCTCCGTTCCCCGGTTCCATCGGGGCCGTATCCCCATCCTGCACGCTCACAGTCCCTGCTCTGGACCACCGTGTCCTCCCTGCCTTCTCTTTCCAGGTCTATGCGTGAGGCTATTCTGCCACCTCTCTGTAGCTTATTCCTAAACACACCAACAAAGTGGTTTCGGCTTGAAACTGCTTTGCCTACGCTTATAAAAGCCATCCACTGCTTCAGTTTCTCATCATTTGATTTTTATAGCACAAGCAACAATTTTTTGTTATCTCTTCTGTTTGTTGGGGTGGCGTAAGAAATCTTTCAGTGTACATTTGTATGGGCTACAGATCTCTCTTCCAAATGTTGAAGAAAAACAAGTTTATGTGACTTATCTACAGCAGATAATTTCACTTCTGCACAGAATCTAAAAATAAAGCAGAGCCCACATTGTACAGCTACGTAGCTTTTAATTAGGTGTGATAATAGCATGAATTATCTTTTAGAGTGCAATAGCTCCGTGATCAGAAGTCAAGTGCTAGGAGTGATAATGGTTTGCAAAAATGTTCTGTTGGGGAAGAAACTCAATGCTGGCCTGTATTTGTTTTTTTTTTTTTCATATAACGGATCTTGGTAGGCCAATTAATATTTTGTGTGAATTCGGGTTTTCTAAATTATTGCCCCTGTTTTGATATGGCCAGTGGGTCCTTTCGAGTGCTAACGTAAAAAGCTGGCAGTGAAAACCTGCGAGTCCCTGTCATCAGCGGTTTCATGGTGATGCCTTTGGACAAGACAAACGGCGCTGCTACTTTCTGAAAATGTATGGCCGAGGTGCTGGATGGTTTCGTTCACTTCCTCAGCATCCCCTCCCCTTATGTTAACTGTAGATGAGCTCAGGGTTTAAATATGAATAATATTTTGAATTGTGAACCGAGGTGTGGCCACATCGCCTGTCCTGCCTGCTTGGCTGGGGGCTGGAAAGCTCCGGCAGAGCCGGTGGGGGGGTTTTTGTGCCGTAAACCACCACAGGGAAACCTGCCAGTGCCTCTCTCGTCAGGGTCCTCCTTTGTGGCAGCCCGAGGGATGCTCTCAGCGCCTTTACCAGCTAAGATGCTTTATCTTCATTGTCTTTGTAACTCAAGCGTAGGATTTAGTCCAGCGTGGTGGGGCTGGGGGTGGGGAACAGAGCTTTTTTCAGCAGGGAAGACAAACCTTAAAGGAAGGTCTTTTAAGGATAAGAGACTCGCTTATGGTGCCACAGGGATGGTACTTGGCACTTCAGACTGCAGACAGATGCGAGCACAGTGTGTCTGAGCACAGGGAGAAGTAAGGATGTTATTGCGTGCCTGGGAAATCGGGATATATCCTGATATATCCTGTGACGGCGACTGTCCTGCCGTGCGAGGCTGTAATATCTGCCTGTCTGGTCAGGGAAGCCTCTCCACAGTGCGGTACTGGATCCCAGCTGCCCAAGGGCCAAAGGGGGCTCGTGGCAGGAGGATGAGGATGCCGTGTAGCATCTGGCCAACCTCGCGAACCGGCCCCTCCTGCACAGACCTTCCTGCATTTGCCCAGAGGACTTTATAAAAATTAATTGAGTTGCCCAGCATTAGACACAGATCATCAAACTCCCATCTGATCTCGTGCCTGCTGCTGCTGATTTTAACAGCTGATTGAAACAATGAGCGCCGGCTCGTCGGGAATATAACGATACGCACAGAGATAGCTGTAACGCGGGCTGTGTGTGTAGATACGGCTTCAAACGTACAATAAAGAGCCTCTGCCGATATCACAAAGCTCGCTTCTCTAACAGGAGTAAAACCCCTGGGCGAGAGTTTAAGCATAGCGAAAGTGATGGAGGTTATCGTTGGCGTTCTAAGTTGTGCTGAAAAGCGAATTTGCGTGCCTGCTTATTTCTTTATTTATTTTCTTACTAATTTGAAAGTGAAAGAGAAATGAACTCGGAGCAAGGGAGAACCGGAGGGAGCCAGGGGAGGGAGGGAAAGCCGTGTCGCGAACAAGTCCCGTTTCCATCTGATGTCCTTTGAGGCACCATTACGCCTTCCCCGGCAGACACCGACCCGTACCTGTATTCCCAGGAAAATCCCAGTTCAATGAACGAATTTGATGAATTCATTACTCGGTATAATCCACTAGAAATCACCCATTCCCTTACCGGGTATCCGTTAGCCCAGGACCATTCCCAGGCAAACCGGGCAGAGGCATACACGTCCCACCGACGCAATCACGAGAACTTTCGCTGTTGCCCATATCGCCACCTCTATCGCGATGCCCATGTCTTCCCTGGCGGGTCCCTTTGAGGGTAGGGGGGTGGAGGGTCCCTCGCCGTCCCGCGGGGGCGGGGTGCCCCACCCG
>NW_009594675.1:0-360 GCF_000690535.1 Cariama cristata
TCGGAGCTGGCGAGGGGGGGGATTCTCTCCGCAGAGATCCTGGGGGCCCTGCTCTCCGTGCTCTCCATCTGGGTGGTGACGGGGGTCCTGGTCTACCTGGCAGCCCAGCGCCTGCTCTCAGCCAACTATGCCATCGAGGGCGATGTCATGCTCATCACCTCCGCCTGCGCCGTGGCCGTCAACATCGTGTATGTACCGCCGGCCCTCGCCCTCCCTGGGTGTCCCCCACCCCCTGCCCGGTGGTCCCAGGGATGTCACCGCTGCCCTGCCCGCAGGATGGGGGTGGCTCTGCACCAGACGGGGCACGGGCACAGCCACGGGGCACCCAGCCAGCAGCCCAACCCCAACGTCCCGGCTGCT
>NW_009594675.1:457-988 GCF_000690535.1 Cariama cristata
TCCACGTCGTGGGGGACCTGCTGCAGAGCATCGGCGTCCTCATCGCGTCCTACATCATCTTCTTTAAGGTCTGGGTGGGGGGATGCTGGGCACACAAGGACAGTGGCTTCAGCCAGCCCTGGCCAGGCACAGGGGTGAGACGCAGGGGACCGTGTCTCCTCCGTGCTGGTGCCGATGGGGATTTGGGGTGGGGGTGCTGGTGCCGGAGGGACCTCACCCTCTCCCACCTCCTCCAGCCCGAGTACAAGTACGTAGATCCCATCTGCACCTTCCTCTTCTCCGCGCTGGTGCTGGGGACAACGCTGACCATCCTCCGCGACGTCCTCCTCGTCCTCATGGAGGGTAGGGACCCAACAGGGGTTGGGGTCAGGGCTGCAGGGCCACCCATGGGTGTCACGGTCCCCATCCCTCCAGCGCCCGCGGCTCTCCCTCCCCAGGCACCCCCAAAGGGATGGACTTCAACGCCGTGCGGGAGACGCTGCTGGCGGTGGCGGGGGTGGAAGCGGTGCACAGCCTCCACATCTGGGCGCT
>NW_009594676.1:0-1358 GCF_000690535.1 Cariama cristata
ACGTCTGGTGTATGACCCTGACCGCGCCCTTTATTCACAGATAACTCTCTTCACTGTTCTTAGGAGGAAAAAGAAGTGCATTCGGTACTTACAAGGAGAAGGACGCTGTGCCAGCCCAGTTTCTTCCGATGGAAGTGCTATAGACTCCCCTCCCTCTCCTCTGGACGCACTCCAATGCATCTCCTCTGCTTTTCCTTCAGACAAGCTTGCAGCCCCCGCTGACTCCGCACACAGAGAAGAGCCCGACCCCTTCCCCGGCTCCGCTCACCTCCAACCCGCCACCTGCTCCTCCAGACCGACCGCCCGGTGCTCTTCTGCGCCCACAGAGTCCCCACCCTACAGCGTGGCCTCCACGGGGACATAGTCCCACGCCCAGCCGCGTTGGCCGAGACGCTGGGCGCTTTGCTCTCTCCCGCCTGGTTTCGCTGCCCATTGACAAGGACCGGAGGCCCATCCAAATACCCCATCTCGCCGTAAAAACGTGCAAAGTTAGGCAACGGGATGACTTAAGGACGCTGGAAAAACTCATTTGGGTTTGGTTTTTTTGTTTTTTTGGGGAAGGGGTGTTAAAGATAGAAAAGCGATTTCAAAAAAAGGTAAAAAACAAGTACTTGCCAAAATTTAAAGTGCTGATGAGTAAACAAGCCTTTTGTCCCTGCCCTGTGCTGCTTTTTTTGTTTGTTTGGGTTTGGTTTTGTTTTGTTTTGTTTTCTAACTGCATTATCTTCAAGTATGTCCAAAAGCAGAGACCAACTCCCCAGCCTGCTGCAGTAGACGGTAGGTGCTATCGATCTAACACTGCCTTCCAACCCTGCCTTCCGAGCTGCGCTAGGGCGTAGTCACTCACTCACAGAGCTCTCGTGGCCGTTATTCCACAGAGCTGGAAAAGCTGGAATAGGAGCATTTTTTTTAAAAGCCCTTATGTCTGAAAATTACATGTAGCGATGCTAGCTTTCTGATCTGACCGGGTCATAGAGAAATGAAATATTTAAACCAAGGAGGTGAATTTTTTAAACTTCTTGTTTGAGAACAGGAAGCCGTTGTTTACAGGTGACAGGTCTCTGCGCAGACACGTCCCGTTCCGCCAGCGTACGGCACGGCAGCGGAAAAGGGAGCACTAACCGGACAGTAAAAGGAGCTCGGACCTGCCAGAAGGTCTGACCGCCGAGTGCTGGCTGCACCGGCCAGGTGCAGGGTCTCCCATGCTGTTAGGAATTGTCCACTGCAGATGTGGACGGCCAGAAACCTCAGCCGACAGGCTGGGCAAAGCCTCAAAAATCAGTTTGCTACTACGGCCTTGACCGAGCTCCGCAGCCCTGGCCAGCGGACCCACGGCCGAGGACCGCGCTGGCCCAAGG
>NW_009594677.1:0-459 GCF_000690535.1 Cariama cristata
TCCCCTTCCTTCGCAATGCCCTCAGGGTGGCCGGTAACGTCCTGTCCCTCCCTCAGCCCTGGGGGGCCAATGCTCCCCCAGCTCCATTCCCCAGAGGGACCTTCACACTCCCAGAAGGTCCCTGGCCACGATGCACAGCCCCTTCACCCCATCTCCAAGAGACCCAGGGAGAGGGGTGGCACAGGGACAGGGTGGGCGCTGACCTCTGGGTCGGGGGGATCTGCACCCGGGCAGCTTCGCCCATAGCTTGGATCCAGGACTCCTGCTCCTCCGTGTTCTCGGCGCTGAAGAAGTAGGTGCGGATGCCAGCGTGCTCGGCCTGGGGAGACAGGGACTGCTCATTACTCGCCGGCATCTCCTCCACCCAGCACACTGTCACCTGCAGGGAGGCAGAGAAGTGGGGAGAGAGACAGACAGGAGGGTGAGAGCTCCATTTCCACCCCGGCACAAGGTCCTGCC
>NW_009594677.1:1053-2862 GCF_000690535.1 Cariama cristata
CCTTTCCTCCCTGCCCCAGCCTCATGGCCATGTGCATCCTCGGCGGCACCAAGGAGGAGGAAGGCTCTGCAGGCAGAGCCAGCGCCAGCCCTCGTCCCCTTGCAGGGAATCCCCCCGTGGTTGCCCCCAGCGATGCTCAGGACCAGTTCTCCCCAGGGCCCCGCACCAAGGGAGCAACACCCCAGTGCAGAGGTTGCTGCATCAAGCAGGTCGCCGCGGGGGGCATGGGGTCGGCAAAGGGTCCACGACCCAGGGAGAGCGGCAGCCCCAGATGGAACATCGTCATTCATGCAGGGTTCGGGGGAAGGTGGCTTCTTGGCCCAAGCATTTTTTTGGGGAAAAAGGTTCGCTTGTGGTCCAAGGTGTTGGTGCCCAGTCTCCGCCTGGAAGGCAGGTCTGGCTATTCAGGGCCTTATCGAAGCTTCCACCTTCCCCCTCTATGGAAAGGGATGGGAGGAAGCGAGGAGGAAGAAAAGGGAGAAAGCAGGAGGTTTTTTCCCCCTGAGAGACTGTCAGGGCTCAATCTCTTAAAAAAGTAAAATTAAAAAAAAATTGGGGCTCCAATCAAAACCCTCCCCTGGGTTTCCAACTTCCCCTTCCCCAGAGCATGCAGCCACCGTGCCCAGCCCCGGGGTCACCTCCTGCAACCCCCATGCACTCCTGCCTCTAAAAGCTCTGCAGCCAGAGCAAGAGACGGAACCAAACCGATTCAGCCCCCGAATTAGCGCAAGCAGGGTGAGCAGAGCATGCCGGCAAGCCTGCGGGTCCCTCACCCTTCTGCATGCATGAGAAACACAAGAAGGTACTACCTAGGTGCTGGCTGGGTGCTGGCGTGGTGGATGGGCACGAAGAGAGACCTCCTGTCCGGGGATCCTCGCCCGCGGAGAGAGGAGGGGGAAACACAGACACGAGGTCAAGCCGCAGCACGGCACAGACCTCTCCCGGCCATCGGGACCCTCTCTACCTTCCTCTGAACAAAACCGTCCCCCCAAACCCCTGGTGTGCGGATGGAAAGGCAGGCACGTGCCCGCAGAGCTCAGCTCTGGGGCAGCAGCCTTGCAAGGCTCTTTCCCCACCAGCGTCACAAGCCAAGAGAGACGTTTCGAGACCTCCAGGTCACTTCTCTGCCCTTACCTGCGGCAGCTGCAGGCAGAGACACTTCGCTGGCTGCCAACGTCAACGCCGGGACCACAGACGGGCCCGCGGCATGCGGGAGGCCCCACCGGTGGTCCCTGGCCGCTGCCGCTGCTGCTTGCCAACTCTCGCCCCTAAACCGTGCTCAGCTGCAGTTTAAGTGCAGGTTTAAGGGTGGCAGCTACAAAAATCCATCCCTTAGATTGGAAAAACTCCTTTGCAGTGCCCTGCGGGGACCTCAGGCACCGGCTTCTGCCACGCTCACAGGCAGGCAGGTGCACGCTGGGTTTTTGCACAAGTGTACATCAGTGCAAGCCAGCCTGCGCATCGGTCCATCAACGAGCGAGTGCTAACGTGACCCACGATCACGGGCAGCACAAGCAGTTGTGCCAGTGAATGTGCACAGTGATGCCGACAAGTGCCGTGCGGTGCCAGGGAAGCCCAGACCCCTGCTCCGAATGTGGGAGAGCCAAGGTTTGCTGCCGGGGAGGGATGCAGGAGAGCCCCGGCTGCAGCAGCCGCCCTCCACCTCTCGCTGCTCTCCTCTCCAACACCCACGGCAGCACAGGCTGACGAGCAGCAACTCATTATGGGCTACCCTCTTGCAATTACATTTCCCTTTCCTTCACATGCCAGTCTAAGCAGGCTAAAAAAAAAAAAAAAATATTGGAGCTG
>NW_009594677.1:2945-3333 GCF_000690535.1 Cariama cristata
GAGAGGTTGGAGGGGAGCAGCGATGCAGAGGGGAAAGCGGGGCAGGGAGAGGACCGAGAGCATCGCTGCCGAGGGCAATGCTGCTGCTCGCCCTGCACCCAGCATCTCCCCGGGTTGCGGGGCAGCAGTGCACCCCAAGGGACAGAGCCCGGGAGCAGCTCAGGCCTGGGGCAAGGGGTGATGACCTTGGAGATGCTGCTTTGCCCGATGCGTGCCTCAGTTTCCCCAGCAGAAGGCACATCCGCATAGCACGCAGGGTATCCCCAAGGAGTTACCACAGTCACCCCTCTCCCCAGTTTGCTCCACGCCCCGCCACCAAGAAAGCAAGAAGAGGGAGCAGGGGGCACCCTGCAAGCATCACCGCCGCTCCAGTGCTGTCCCAGCGCTC
>NW_009594677.1:3375-3896 GCF_000690535.1 Cariama cristata
ACTGGTCTTCCCTGCTGATTTTGTCAGGGGGCTGCCCGGCCGCCACGCGGAAGCTGAGGAGGGGGATGCTGCCCAGGATGCTCTCCTCCTTCTCATCTGGTGGGCAAATGCAGGGGTTACACACACGGAGGGGCTGGGAGCCCCGGCTGTCCCCCAACCCCCGGCAGAGACCCACAAGCTGTTGCAGGAACACGGTCCCATCGCTCCTTCCCGTGGGCGGGCAGGCAGGCAGCCCACCTGTGGGAAACGGCTGCCCGCCTGTTGCTCCCCTCGGCAGCTCTGTGTGGATCGCACAACACCCTGCTCAATTATTCATGCCCATCCTCGGCTGCCAGGGCTGAACCCGGCAGAGCTGCCAGGGAAGGCGCCTGCATTAACCCCTCGGGTCCCCGCTGCGGTAAACGCCCGCACAAAGGGGTGCTGAGCACGGCCACCGCTCCCTGGTGGGCTGTCACCTCCGGACCCCTTTGCCCCACGCTGGCAAAACCTGCCCCAAGCCTGGTAACAGCCTGGGTTTGCAT
>NW_009594677.1:4109-4323 GCF_000690535.1 Cariama cristata
AGGGGGATGGCCCGTGCTGGGGGGGACCCAGCATGGCAGGGGCTTGGGTCCCTGCTTGTAGAGCCAGCCGCTTTTGGTCACGGCAGCATTGGGGTTCCTCTTCATGGAATTGGAGCGCTTCCCGAAGGCGATGCCCTTGCGGGAGGAGCGCGAAGCCTGCAGAGGGGGAGAGGAGCCGCTCAGTCCCCGGGGAGGGCCCCGGCACCCCGTATCC
>NW_009594677.1:4435-4704 GCF_000690535.1 Cariama cristata
CCACCTGCTTTGCTTGACATGTCCAAGGTCGGTCTGTGGCAGAGGAGAGCTGAGTCAGCAGATCTGCATTTCTCCATCCTGCAGGAGCCATCCCCTGGCATCCCCACCCCGGGCACTGGCCCCCCAAGCCCCAGCCCACCTCGTTGCCCCATCGCAACCCACTCGCAGGACCCGAAACCAGAGGAGTTGGGAGCCAACCTACTTCTGCAAGTCAAGTCTTGAGTTGTCCTCGGGGACTTGTCCCGTCACTGGGTGCAGGAACGTGTTCC
>NW_009594677.1:4851-5287 GCF_000690535.1 Cariama cristata
GTGCCCCCTTCCCTGAGCATCGCCCTCCCCTACGCCCCCGCTAACCCCACGCTTCAGATCTGCTCAGAACACTTCACTGGCGTTCCCCAGAAAGTGCTTGCCTTGCTGGGAGCCAAAACAAGGTTTCTGGTGGCCAAGCCCTCATTGCTTGTGCCGGACACAACCCAGGCACCACCATAAACCCCACTCGGAACAAGTCGCTGCAGAAGCAGCAGCACCAATGCCCCATCCTGGGCTGCGCCTGCAGCGACGTCCCCAGCGTCACATCCTCCCCTTCAGCTTGCTGCTGTTTGAGCCATTTGCCAAAACACCTCGAGTCAGGCTAAGAGCAGGGTCACCTGGCCATGTGGGGCTGTGCGCCCCACAGACCCTGACCATCAGCCCAGGACCCACCAGCACAAGCCGTTGCAGCTGGATCAAGCCAAGCTCGGCCCCA
>NW_009594677.1:5324-5788 GCF_000690535.1 Cariama cristata
CAAGAGGCAGCCGCTGCCGGCGGTGCAGGGCTCCCCGGCCGTGCCGGGGGGAGCAAGGCAGGGCTCTCGCCAGGCTCCGCTGGCAGCATTTGCCATGTCCCTGCCCCATCCCGCAGAGCTGGTATTGCCGCGCACCCCAGACCTTGCTGCTCCGGCTGGGGAACCCGCTCACACACTGCTTCCCGGGAGCCCTCGCTGCCGGAGCCGTGTCAGGAGAAAATAACGAGGTGCACCCACAGATTCAGGGCTCCATCCCGGGAAGTTTACATTGGACCCCATCCCTGTGACGTCCCTCCTTCCCAAAGCTGCTGGGCACCAGGACACGGGTGCCCCCGGCCACCCGCAAAGCCAACACGCCAACAGCCCGGCACGCTGCTGAACTTCTGCATGTCAGCAAAACAGGGGAAGTTTGAGCAAGAAAACGCAGCTGCCAAGACCATCCCATCCACACACGCTTCACCCCA
>NW_009594678.1:0-1167 GCF_000690535.1 Cariama cristata
GGAAAAATGGCCGGAGGCGGGGGAAACACCCAGAAAAGGGTAAAAACACCCTAAAAACATCCAGAAAAAGGGTTAAAAACACCTAGGAAAGGGGTAAGAAAAAAAGAAATCCACAAAAACATCCAGAAAACGGGGTTAAAACACTCTAAAAAGAGCCGGAAAAAGGACACAAAGTCCTAAAAATACCTGAGAAAGAAATTTAAAAACCACACAGAAAAAGAGAGGGGGAGCAGCTGGAAAATAGGTTTAAAAAAATATCTGGAAAAGGGGGTTAAAGCATCCTAAAAACACCTGGAAAAGGGGTAAAGGAAAAAAAACACCCAGAAGAGGGGCTAAAAAAACCCCACCAAAACAAACCACCATAAGAAAAAGGTTTTTTTTAAAAAAGAAAACCACACAGAGAAATGAAAGCGCTAAAAACACAACAACAAAAAAACCACTTGGAAAAGGGAGTGAAAAAAACCCCAAGCAAACAGAAAAGGGGCAAAAAAACCCACATGGAAAAGGAGCAAAACTCACACCTTAAAAACACCTGGAAAAACAATAAATAAAAATTCTAACGCATCTGGAAAAAAGCATAAAAAATTCCATGGGAACAGGGTTAAAAAAAAAATCCCTGGAAAAGGGGCAAAAAAAAAAAAACAGAAAAGGGGTTCAAACAACCCTTTTGAAAAGAGAAGGCAAAAAAACCTTTGGAAAATGGGTTAAAAACCCCAGAAATGGGACAAAACCCTCAGAAATGGGGATAAACCTCTTCCCAAAAAATGAGTTAATGTCCCCAAAAAAGGGGCAAACCCCCCCAAAAAACAGGCAACCCCCTCTCAGAGAATGGGTTAAAATCGCCCAGAAAAGGGGCAAATCCCTCTCAGAAAATGGGTTAAAAAAAAAAACCACAACAGAAAAGGGGCAAAAATCCCTCAGAAAAGGAGTTAAAAACCCCTTGGAAAATGGGTTAAAAACTTCTCAGAAAAGGGGTTCATAAACTCTCAGAAAATGGGTAAAAAGAACCCAGAAAAGGGTCAAAAATTCCTCAAAAATTGGGTTAAAACCCCCCACAAAAGGGAGAAACCCTCCCCTCGGAAAATGGGTTGAAGAAAACAGTAAAGGGGCAAAAACCCCCTCAGAAAACAGGTTAAAACCCCCCGAGCCAGAAAAAAGGGGCTACAT
>NW_009594679.1:0-4085 GCF_000690535.1 Cariama cristata
CGGGCTCCGGAGCAGCTGGGAAGTTGGGCAGCGCAGGGGGCTCTGCCGGCCCCCGCCAAGCGGCACCACGCAGCGCCGGGCAGGAGGCAGAGGCGTGATGTGGTCTCCGGGGATGGGATCTGTCACTTTTCTTGTCCCTTCCCATCAATCACCAGCAGGTCCTTTTTTTTTTTTTTCCTTTTCTTTTTTTTTTTTTTTTTTTTTTTCAAAACAAAAGAATTCTTGTTTAACATTATCTGCTAAAGCAGCTGCTATCGCCCCGGCTGACCCAGCCCAAAGGGAGCAGACGAGGGCAGGCGAGGAGATGGCCGAGCCTTCCTTCCAACTACACAAACACCTCCTCTGCACCCACGCGTGCCCACAGACACGGCCACGCACACACGCGCTGTTTAGGGGCTACGTAATAAATCAACAGCAAAGTGGTCAGCCTCTCCCTCAGCAAGGACGCTTAACAAGGTCACATCCTTATTCTCTCCAGACTAATGAGTGAAGATTACTAATAAGACCTCAGTGACAAGTGACTATATTAATGTAATTCTCTCCTGCTTGTAATCAATTTTGTGTGTTAAAATGCACAGCCACCTCGGCCGCCTGGGATGCTCGTGCCACCCCCAGCACCGCGGAGCTGCTGGCTGGGCTGGGCGAGAGGAGTTTTATTCCCGGTGTGTCCCTGCCCGGCTGTGGGGTTTCCTCGGTGGAGCACGCTCACTCGTATTAAATCACTCCCAGGAGGAGCCCAGCGGCACAGCCCGCTCCCAAAGTGCTGCTCTTCCCCTCGGCCACCTAAAATACTTCTGTGCTGGTGCGTTAATAGCCCAAACACTGAAAGTTTCCTGCAGCTGCTCACGAGAAGCTAATTTCAGCCATTTCGCCCCGTATTTGAGTCTCAAACGGTGCTGGTCCCAGCACCCTGCCTGCTCCCAACCTGAGCAGCGTGTCCCAGAACAGGGATGCTCCTCTTGGTCTGCGGCTCTAGAGCATCTCAGCCGTGCAAAGCCGGGACATCCCTGCTGTGGGCAAATACCGGCCGGGCGTTTACAGCCCCGTGCATTAGGATCACTTGCGGGTTCAAAGGCAGTCAGCCAGGCACGCTGCCTCTCTGCCCTGGCTACCACCCCAGTGGCCTGACTGACCGCAATATTCCCCATTTGCATTTCAAACGACTCTTCAGATCAAGAGTGACTCACTTAAGAGATGCATGAATAATTTTGAAGACGTTTAGACTTCTGCGATCCGCGAGCTGCCTCTGCGCAGAGGGAGAAGGAGGCAGAAATCCGAGGAGTTGCTGTGAATTTTCCACCCACAAAAGGTGAGCGTGTAAAACCTGAGCAGCCACCGGCACACCGCGCCCTGAGCACCAACACGGTGGGAGCTCAGACCCTGCCAAGGGGAGAGCCCCCGGGACGAGACTCCCCATCCCAGGACAGACGATGCCCACCGTAACGCCAGGCACACGGTGCCCGGGAGTTCAGGCAGAGCCCCCGTAACTAACGGAGCGGTGCAGGATCAGACCGGCGCCTCTCTGGACTCCCAGCACATCCGCAGAAAGCTGTGATAAATTTCTTGTGTGCAATCACCCTGCGGCTCTCATTTCTCTCTTCCAGAGCAGAGCTGGCCCACCCCACTCAGGGGGGCTCATTCGGAGAAGCCCAGGGTAAGACAGTCTGCTGGAGAGATCCGAGTGGGATCCTCCAAACCCTGACTGGGGGGAGCAACGCGTGGTGACCCCAGAGTCCCACAAGCTGCTGGGGAGCGAGGATGGTGCTTCACACCACCTATTCCCACATCCAGTCCGTACATCCTCTTGCGAGGGAAGACTCATCTTAAACCACTGCCCCGGCGGTGCCCGGGCTGGCCCAGACCTGGCCAGCCTGCCTCCACCAGCCTTTCAACCAAGTGCTTTCCAAAGACCCGCAGAAAGCCATCCACGACATCCCTCTGCTCCTCACTTTAATAAATTTCTAAACAAACGCACCAGAAAAATGTGGTGGGAGGTGAAGTGGGAGATCCAAGAGCTCCGCCGGCTCCTCTGCCATCCGCCCCTGGGTAGACAGGCTGATGATTTTTTAGCCCGCTGGAGCAGGGCAAGGAGGGCACGGCCGGCAGCGACGCCTGGCACAGCCCTGTGCCGCAGGCTAGGCTCGCTGGTGGGATCGGCCGGGCACGCTGCACATCCCCAGTGCTGGGGGACGTGGAGCATCTCCATCTCCCTCAGCTTGGTCCTCACTGGAGGGCACGAGAACAAGGGCAGGAATTAAACGAAGCCATCCGAGATGATGCTCCACGGAGGAGGGCAGCAGTGGGGGGCACCCCGCAGGACCTGGCTAGAGGGGAGAGGAGACCACCCCGAGGGGCTCCGGGCTGGCAGCTGGGCGATGCCAGCCGGGGGACGTGGAGCATCTCCATCTCCCTCAGCTTGGTCCTCACTGGAGGGCACGAGAACAAGGGCAGGAATTAAACGAAGCCATCCGAGATGATGCTCCACGGAGGAGGGCAGCAGTGGGGGGCACCCCGCAGGACCTGGCTAGAGGGGAGAGGAGACCACCCCGAGGGGCTCCGGGCTGGCAGCTGGGCGATGCCAGCCTGCCCGAGCCCCTTCGGCCACCCCAAGAGCTGGGAGGTGGGAAGGAGTCGCCAGGCTCGGGTCTCACCCAGTTCCCGGAGCCCCATCAGCTCTCGCTCGGGGGCAGCGCGCGGTCCCGCAGGACCCGGGAGCATCCCTCGGATGCCGGCCGGCTCCCTAAGCAGGAGGATTTCCAAAGCCCTTTGAAAAGCCATTTAGAGCTAAGTCCTGGTATTAAACCTGGCCTTTCATTAGTCAGGTTTTCAATCTCTGCCCGAGCCTGTTTCAGCAAAAAGTTTTTTTAAAAGGTCAGGAAGAAGCTTTTAAGCATATTTGCCAATTAACTATTGTAACCCCCTCCTGGACTCGATGCGAGCTGCCCTCTCCCGTCTCCGGGGATAGTAATTACTGTTTTATAAATAAGCTTTGAACTCTCTTAAGTAATAGCCTCTCCTTGCATAAATGCACCCTCTAAATCCACTGGCCTTTCCAACCTTCTGTCACTGTCTGCATCTAAAAATAATCCAGGGGAAAAAAAACAAACGAAAACCATAACACTTTTAAGAAGAAACTCTGAAACACACTCTCTTACGCTGTGATGACTATTTCTGCAGCCCCTCAATAATCCAACTAACAGAAACCCTGCAGCTTTCACTGCTGCTTGTGAACTTTTCATTATATTTGACATCTTTTTGGACGTTCTCTGGAGTTACATGTAGGTGATAAAAAACCTGTCCATGTTTCTATGTTTAAATTTCTAGCCCTTGAGGTTACAAAAGAGTAACCAAGGGAGCACAAGAAAAAGGGCACAAATGAAGAAGTATTTTCCAAAGGTATTGATTCACATAATACTCTTTTTTTTTTTAGCCGGCCCCATGATTTCTAGGTGCCCAGCTTTATACATTTAAGCAGTCTGGGATAGCAACACTGGCAGACTTGAAATCCTTTAGAAACTCAGGTTACTTCTGCACACCCCGCTGCACAGCCTGTGTATAAAACTACCATTTATTGAAAAGCGACAGCGACAGCGAAAGCATTCCTCAGCCGGGAAGACCACAACTTGTTCCACTCCGCAAGTCACAGCTTTTATCCAAAAAAAAAAAAAAAATTAAATATAAATCGCAGCCAAGGCTAACAGGCAGCTTTAATCACTTTAGCCTGACGCTGTCTGCGTAGCGGCGCGCGGAGTAACTCGCCTTCCTTTCGCCAGGCTAACATACAGGCTGCAAACCTGCTTGGATCATCGCCTTTGGATCGGGAACAAAACTCGGGAGCTGCCACATGAAAGCAAAGGAATAACGTCAGCGTGGGAGTGGGGGGCAGGAGGGCCAAGCCGTGCTCCTTGCCCCATCGCCCACTTGGTGCCGGTGGGAAAGACCCCTCGGTGATACCTGCCTAGGATCCCTTTAAACGGTTGCAAATGTTAATTCCCCATGGTGGCAGGAAAAGCTATTTTTAACGGCACGTGAAAGCCGTTTGCAGAAGAGCAAAGTTGGCGGGGATGCCGGGCTGCTTCCCGGAG
>NW_009594679.1:4118-8355 GCF_000690535.1 Cariama cristata
CTGCCGTGGGGAGCACCAGGACGGGGCCAGGGCATCGCTGCCCGGCTGGCACGCACCCACACAGCGCTTCAGCCCTGTCCTAAGGGTAGAGCCGGGACTAAAACATCGCATAAAAGCAAATCCAAAATACCGCACGTTAAACAAAAGCTTTAAAATATCTTCTTCACAGTTACAAAATTACTGCTTTTTCTCAGGTTTCCTGCTTTTTTTTTTTTCCCCTGTGCATTTTAGGATTTATTTTCCAAACATGGGGGTGAGGACAGGGGAAGCTGCTAGAGAAAGGCCCTATTTTTGTAACGAAAGTTTAAACAAAAAAAAAACAAAAACCAGCCACACAACAGAGATCATGAAGTAATAAACCCAAGCAGTGTGCTGCAGGACTGAGTTTCTGCCAATGCCCCAAGAAAAACAAGGGGCACTCTCAGCCACGGAGCATTGAAACGCGAGTCCATCAGGAGAACAGATTAGCCGGTGTCAATGAATAAAGATAAAGTCCCGGAGCAGGTCTCAGTGCATCACCATCCGACTCCTCGCAAGATCCTTTTGTCTCTTCCCACCTATGTATTTCCTAAATGCGCCCGTGAAAAGCCCTCTCTGGAAGGGGATACGAGCTCCGTGCCAAAACGCAGCCTGGAGACTCCAGCGTGGCTGAAACGCCGGATTTTATTCAACAGCTCGCGCTATAGAGTGTCTTGATCTGTCTGTACAATCACAACACACACAAAAACCCCTCAAGGCATCTACTTAGCTCTACTTTTCAACTGCCAATAACACTCACAGCAAAAGTCAAAAGAGCAGCGCTGGAGCCGCGTCCTTTCCCTGCCGCTCAAAGGCTTCAGGGTTGCGAGGTTCGGAGATAACAAAGTCTGGCTCAAGAAATCCTGGATGCCTTTCAAGAACGTTATTAGCTCCCATGAATGGGTTTGAAGGAGGGGAGAAAACAAAAAAAAAACCCCTCACAAACCCCAAAACCCAAACCCACATCGCTCTCCCGACACCTCCCTCCCCTGGGCACACACAGATGCTCCCAAGCTGGGACACCCCCAGCACCGACCCAGCGTAACGCATGACGAACCACATGAGAAGTTCCTCCCCCCCGCAGGCAAACCTGCATGCGCTGCCTCTGATCAACGGGGGAAATGACAAGAAAAAGCTAAATTCAGCCTTCGAGAGATTCAGAGCTCTGGGATGGCTCTGCAGTGCCGGAGGATGC
Source organism: Cariama cristata (assembly GCF_000690535.1). Classification (NCBI taxonomy): domain Eukaryota; kingdom Metazoa; phylum Chordata; class Aves; order Cariamiformes; family Cariamidae; genus Cariama; species Cariama cristata. The sequence goes on from NW_009594679.1 coordinate 5,332, forward strand.
TCGGCAGCAATGCCCGCTCCCCGGGTGCCACCGTAGCCGGCTGTGGGGCTCCAGCCTGGCCACTCACCAGGAGATGTCTGGCCATCCCATAGTACTTTTTACTACTTCTGGCCCAAACTGTAAGAAAATAAGGAATTCTTTACAAGTCCTGTGAAATCCAGCGTGCGCCATCCCCCAGGGCGCGGTTTCACAGAGCACAATCCCAACGGCGGCTTTCCTGCGTCGGGAGCCTCGGCTCAGCCTCGCTCTTTGGCTGTCGGGAAAAAGCAGGAAGAGGCGATGGAAAAGAGGGACTCGGATCATAGAGCATACGAGGAGATACAAGACAGAGGAAAAGCGTCACACGGAGCTGACGTCGCTGCAAAGTTTTGGTGGATGGAGACAAGGATTCTTTGGAATCAGCCTACATCGGGCTGAGTGCTCTCAACATCAGCTCCCCCAAACTCCCTTTTATACAAACCGGCATCTGCCAAGACCTTTCCCGGCACCGTCTTCGTGCCCCAAAGCCGCTGTTTTCAACCGTGCCTCCTGCCCTTTGCCCTGCGGCACCAGACCTGCCAAGGCTGTGCCGAATTACGGCGCAAGGCAGATGGAGCGGTCCAAACCTCTGAGTAACATCGGGCGGCCGCGTGGGAAACCAGCCCGATGGTTTCTGGCAACCGAAAAGGGAACAATCCCGTGCAAAGATCTCAGCTACGGCCCCGAAACGTGGCCAGCGGAGCAGAGCAGCATCCGCTGGAGAGCTCGCCGGAGCACAGACCCCGCAGCCCCGCTTGCACGGGCATCGTACCAAGTGTGAACACCCCAAATGCCGCCCGTGACCCCGACTCTGCCCCCCCCTCGCACCGAGAAGTCCCTGGGCTGAAAGCGGGCGCTGCTCCGCAGGCACAGAGGGGGGTTACACCCCTTGCACCCCATAGCCACTCGGCCCACAAGTGCAGTTTGTCTCAATTCACACAAGCAAGGGCAGGATTTGGCCCCGTGCCATCACGCTGAGCATCTCTTCAGATTTTTGCAATGACGTTCTAAATATCACAGGCAAATATCTCGGATTCAATGAAGTTCTCAGCGTTTGCCTTCGCCTACGTTCCCACAAAGCAGCCAGACAGCGAGGTCCCCAGGGTCCCCGGCGGGACCCTCGCGCTCCCCAACCACTGCGCCAGCACAGCGATACACACACCGACAGCGCTTCTTTTTATCTAGGTTTACTTTAAGCGGTGCTGAGTGCCAAAAAATTAAAATAGTGTTTCGCTTTAGGATAAAATGTCACATCATGCTTGGCTTATCCATTAGGTAATTTATGTTGCAGCCTAGAAAAGGTGTTTAATCTTCTTATAATCAGCTAAACCTGTAGTAACTCAAGGAATTTCATACGAGGTGCTTGCTGCTTTGGCAGAATATTTTCTTCTCACTAGCAAAAAGAGCTACTCCAAAAAAGGGACTTGGGGCTATTTCAGATTTCAGTAAAAGGCTCCAGTAAGAACAAACGGCATCAGGCAGTAACTTACGCTGTAACGTAAACTACTCGGCACTCACAAGCAGATACTCCTGCCACAGCAGCGTAATCGCTACGGGACTGAACTACCAAGAAAGAACAAAATAATTCTGTGACGATATTTCCAAGGGAATTTTTTTTCTTTTTTTTTCCCCCCACATCTACTTAAGACAAGCAACGACCTACAGGTGCCTTCAGGCCAAATATCTTGGCATGAGAAGCAGTTGGTGTAATTTTGGTTTCCTAGCAAGTTCAAATATTTTAAAAATGTTTACACCACTTTGAGATATTCATTGGAAAAACCTGAACTTCTGTCCAACTTCTATTTTCCTCCACTCCAACACACCCCAGCTTTAAACATTTAGCTCTGTCTGGCTTTCCCGGGGAAAAAAAAAAACCAAAACCCTCAGTATAGCAAGGTCTTGTAGGAAGACAAAACAAGAGAAGCAAAGAGAAGAGGAAACTAAGGAAAATAGTTGTGCGTGTGATTGAAAACACACTTGCTCGATGCAGAGTTAAAGCGAAACATCTACTGATGGTTTTTCCTCAGTAGAAAGGATGCAACTTCTTCCCAGCACAGCGTACACTTCCCTGCGATGCATCTGGCCGCGCCGAAATCCTTCCCTGCTCTATTTCTCCAAATTTACCATAACCATATGCAAAATCATCTTAAAACATCGCGCTGGTATCAGGCCAGGCTCCCTGCAAGCACTTACAGCATTAAAACTTCACTACACAGCAATCCAAAACTAAGATTTATTTATTCTTCTCTCGCTGTGGTCCACTCTGCAAACGTCTCACCGGAGAACGGCGAGCGATATGAAAGCGTTCGATCTTCCACACTTTAATTATGTGCTCGCAGTCATTAAACTCCCCTTCTGCCAAGCGCGATCTATCTTGTAATCCTCGCCCAAAAAGATTAGTTATCATCATTATTGTTTCTAGAGCAGCGTAGATACAAATGGAACTGAGGAATGAGCTCATAAATCACGGCAATATTAATACAGTCATAAAAATAAGTGCGCTACTTACGGTGTTTGAAGGTGTGTTAAGTCAATAATTTTACAGTCCAGATGTGGTCTTACAGAGCTGAAACTCTGCGGGTAAAATTACCACTACCATTACGCTTTCCATCAAACACGCCGATTTTCGCAGGTTATTATTTTGGCGAGGATCGCCAGGTTGCAACCTCGCCCAAACCATCGAGAAACACTAAGAGCACGTAGGAGACACGGTATTCCCGCGGGGCTCGGGGAGAATAGGATGGAGAGGCAGGAAGGACAGGGAGAACGACTCCTTTTATTATTTTCAGATGTTTCCCCAGGAACACCGCAGCACTTCTATAATTCTACACGTTTGGACTCTCTTCAAAATAACGGACCAGATTCTTTCACCGGCTTCAAGGGACTTTGCGCTCCAGCTCCATTTGGCCCGGCCACTCCGGAGTTGGCCAGGAGATGGGTGTTTAATAGACACCACATGCACAGTAGCTGCTCTTCGGAACGCTTTATCACCTGAAGAGTTCAATT
>NW_009594679.1:8394-8652 GCF_000690535.1 Cariama cristata
TCCCTTTGACCAAACCCTGCCGAGGAATTCAAGCGATACCGTTTTACCCTTCTCCTTCCTTCACCGCTTCGCCCTTTCAGCGCACAGCCAGGATCAAGCCCCATCCCGCAAGCCGAGGTCCTCACTCCCTTTATTTTTATAAGCCACTCGAATAAAACAATTCCTAAAGGAACGCGGTGGGGAAACGGTGGGACAGCTGAGAATAAAGTGTTAAAGGTTAAAACTGCAAAGCCTGGATGATTAAAAAACAAATTTCTG
>NW_009594680.1:0-368 GCF_000690535.1 Cariama cristata
ACAGGAAAGTACCGCAACGTTCCCCCTGCATCGTCCCAATCCAACTCTCCCCGGGACGTTAAATTAAAAGCAGCAAAGCGAGTGGGGAAAACAGCTGTGGGCCACGGCCGGCAGCCATTTCCTCTGGGCCAGGAGCTGGAATCGGTGCAAAGCCGAGCTCCGTGCTGGGAAGGCTGGGGGGAGCGGTAGGGGGAAGGAGCCCTCTCCCCACACCATCTGGCCGAGCTCTGGCCGCCCCACCACCCGCTCCCTCTCCAGGAGCAAATGCCCCTTTCTTCCACCCACAGCTGCATTTAGAGTGTCACCTTCCAAAACAGAGCTGGGATCCCCTCCCACGCCCACCCGGGATGGTGGGTTTTGTGGGGTTG
>NW_009594680.1:541-744 GCF_000690535.1 Cariama cristata
TGCCCCAACTCTGGGGGCAGTTCTCCCCTCCTGGTTCCACCCGACTGCTGCTCACAAGCCCTGGGGTCACCTGCTGCCTCCCATGAAAGACAGCCTTGGAAAACCCTTGGGAAAGAGCACAAAGCCCTACCCACCCCCTACCCCGGCCAGGCCCCACACGTTTTGCGGGGGGGACACACGTGTGGAAAGGACCCGGGGAGCCA
>NW_009594681.1:0-16371 GCF_000690535.1 Cariama cristata
CCCAGCTCCCTCAGCCGCTCCCCATCAGACTTGTGCTCCAGACCCTTCACCACCTTCGTTGCCCTTCTCTGGACTCGCTCGAGCACCTCACTGTCCTTCTTGTAGTGAGGGGCCCAGAACTGGACACAGTCTAAAGACTCAGATGTCTCTACCTGAGGTGTTTGGGTGGTATAATATGGAGAATATTGTAGACTAAGTTTCTATGAGTTGCTAAACTTCATTTCTCTGACTTAGTATTGAAAAGTATAAATACTGTCCCAACATTAGGCAGCTTTTCAACTGATGGCTTTCCATCTCCTTTACCTAAAACTAAATTTTTCTGTGTGTATACATGTGTGCATACATGCTCTTTTTGAAAAGTACCTCTAATACTTTCATGCCTGTGTTTTTATTAGTGAAGATGAAGTTCTTTATCCTGGAAGCTGGTAGTCCTTTGGTCTCTGAGAAATGGGCACTCGGGGCACATCAGTGCTACGTGCTGCTTTGCAGTGCAGTGAAGCTGGCATGAATACTGAAAGCGTACTGTGGTTTCCTCACCTGGGCTGCACGTTGCTTCTTGGTTGTATTGCAACTCTCCTGCTTTTGAGACTCCAACTAGTTTTAACCTCTGTCTGTGTGCCACTGCTGCATGCTGTACAGACGTATGTTGGTAGCTAGTGGGGAATCCATCTTCTTAACACATCTTGCACAATTTCAGTATGCCTGTAATGGACGTTGGTGAATTGTGTTCCTTGTGTCTTTCTCATAAAAGATAGTTGTAGTTATCATCACCCTCCTCACTCTGTGTCTGAGTTGTAATAAGCGGTGAGGAACAGTCAACTACAAGCAACAGAGCCAAAATCTCAGTAGATGTACAGAGGTGGGTGTTGCACTCTGTCTTCTTGGAGTGTCCTGTATATTGCAATTTGTAAAAGATCCGACTCTCGTTGAAGTAGCAGGATTTGCACCCTGTAGACAGTGTCCTTTTATGATGTCTGTGCTGTTAACAGAGCACAGGAACTGGGCTTGTGGGTGAATCTGACCTCGGCTGACTCTCTTACAAATTATATAGAGAGAAATAATGAAAACTTGTTTGGTGTTTAATTTCATAGTCTCCCCTGAATTCTCTATGAATTTAGCAGACAGTGTCCCACGTGTATACTTCAAATTACCAATGCGAATAAGAATCGCCAGGGTCACAGCCTGATCGCAAAGGACACATCAGGTTGGCAGAGTTCGTGATTCTCAGACTGGGGCCAGAGGCTCACACCTGCTTCGTAAGAGTGTGCAGCAACAGGAGGATGGAGGATGAATGTGGTTTCTCTAGGCTTAAAGAAATATTTAAGCCAGAGTTCAATGAAAAGTAGCAGATGGCTATTGCTTCAGCGTGAGGACAAAGTTTAAGAAGGTTTAAGAATCTGCTGTGGCAGGTACTTCAACAGATCTTCCCAGTTTTGAGTGTTCATTTGGAATAGTGACGTTCATAGCAGGAAAAAAAGATTGAAAGGGTTAATAGTGTTGTTGAGGTGTGGTTGGTGGTTTTGGTATTTTTTTGTTTGGTTGGTTTTTTGTTATTGTTGGGTTTTGTTTTGTTTTTTATTGTTTTATGTTTCTGTTCATGTAAAAAGATCTTTGGATGAAGTTCACCCACTCAGATTCACCTTAATTGGTAGACTATCTGCCAGGGACGTCGGTCAAGGTATAAGAGTTATTGAAGTAACCCCAGTGCGGGAACTGAAACTTCATGGCAACACCACTTCATCTGAATAGTGATTCTCTTCACCAAGAAAACTAGGTGAACAGGAGGTGCAGGAGAGGGTTGAGTGCCGGTCTGCTCCCCTGAACAGGCACCGATCAGATTTCAAAGGACCAGTAAAAGGTGTCGTAGCTTTGGAATTGGCAGGCAGGTTTGGTTGTCCAGGGGTCCCTTCTTCTGTACAGAACTTCCCACAGCAAAGTCTGTGTTCTCAGCTCATGCAGTCTTTGTCCCGTGAGGTTTACTTTGTAAGCTAGTGATGGTAAAGATGGAAGGTGAAGTATGGGGCGTGTGCTTGAGCTTTTGGTCAGTCCTGATGGTGCGTGGAGATGGTACTGTAAAAGTCAGTCAGAAGCACTTTCTGAGACTCAGTTTGGAGTTTTGGAAAGCGGGCACTCCTTCATTGCAGCCTTGGATGCACAGGGGATCGTTCTGCCTAATGTGCAGGCAGATATGATTACAATTTGCGTATATATCACAAAGTTACATGCATACACATAAGAATTCCTGGAATAGATATACATACTCATTCTGTTTCCTGGAACTAATTGTCATATCGGCACAACTGGCTCTTATCTTTTCTTAGTCCTTGAGTTTGCCACCTATTGTCTTTGTAAGCCCGTTATCTGACAGGGTCGTTAGTGTTATCTAAACTGTCAACTAAAAGTCAGGGTGTGACGTCTTCCTCCACCGTTGACTTTATCAGAGGCAGACAGGTAAAGTTGAACAGGGGTTCTGGGAGGCCTTGCTGGGGCTGGTGGATCTGGGGATCTGAGTCAATGGCAGAGGCATCAGGATGGAGTCTCGTGGGGTCCCAGTGAGAGGCAGGAGCCAGTGACTGTATTCAAAATCCGTGAGGGCCCAGAAGAGCTTGGAAACCTATGAGCGTTTAGCTGTTTGTTGCTGTGGAAGTTCAGGATGGCAATTGCAGCGCTATCTCAGATGCCTGTATGCTACTCCACAGGTAAGGCAAGATACCATTTGCCGATATCATAAAAGTTGGTCCAGCTAAAAGCCAGAATTGACTGGAGGGTGGATATGTGTAATCAAGCAGCTTTTGACTTACAAGAAGCAATGAAGCCACAGTGGTGTCTGCAGATTCAGGTGCTGAAAGTCAGCCTGAGGTCATATCTGGCTTTGGCTGCTCTGTCTTCAGGCCTGTGAGTATCCCCTTGAGATAGATTAATGCTGCCTCAATTAGCTCAACAAGATCACTCCACCTAGTTGCTGTGTAGATGTAAAACCTGGATGGTATGTAATTACCCTTGGATGATGGTGATTTCAAAAAGAATTACCCCACACACCGCCCCACATACCCCATTTATGCTTCATTCTTCTGGTTTTGGCTTCTCTTGTTTTCACGTCTCTAAAGTACTTATTGCAAGATAAAAAGCTGTAAAACAAAATTAATCAAGCACAAATATGCATTAATGGCTTATTGCTTTTAAAAATGATCATTATTCACAGATGTTATATGTAGGAGTGCTGATGACTACTTTACACTAACTCTAAATACTTTCAAATTCCACTAATGAAATGAGGGAAAGTATAAAAATTCCAGTTCAGTTTGCACAGGTAATTGTAACATAATGAAGATGTGAAAGCTGTGTTATTCTTTATCTAGTAAGGGGAAGCAGCTTGTACTGCAGCGTTTCACTGATAACTACGTACTGGTTTGTGTTATTTGCTTTTTTCTTCTTTTCAGTGTTTCATTCCTGTATTCCACTTGCACGGTGAAAACAGTGGCTATGAAAGCAACATGGTAATCAAACTGGCTGTAAGCTGCGTGAGATTGGATTCCTAGAGAGTAGGACATGTGACCGCTCTTGTTAGAGCAGATGGAGATCAATCAACATGGGAAACATTTACATAAAAATTAAAGAAGGTTCTAAATGACACCTTATATATTTTTACATAGGCTTCAATGGTGCATTTCAGTTGGTTCATGGTAATATGATAATAATAATGCATCGGTTTAGAAAATTGAAAAATAATTTTTGGTATATTGTGCTATTAGATTTATCTTTTGCCGTAAATAACTCTTTTTAATCCTCAGTAAGTTTGCAGATGACACCAAGTTAGGTGGGAGTGTTGATCTGCTGGAGGGTAGGAAGGCTCTGCAGAGGGACCCAGTCGGGCTGGATCGATGGGCTGAGACCAACGGCATGAGGTTCAACAAGAACAAGTGCCGGGTCCTACACTTTGGCCACAAACACCTCATGCAGCGTTACAGGCTGGGGGAAGAGTGGTTAGAAAGTGGTCAAGCAGAAAAAGACCTGGGGGTGCTGGTTGACAGCCGGCTGAACATGAGCCAGCAGTGTGCCCAGGTGGCCAAGAAGGCCAATGGCATCCTGGCCTGTATCAGGAATAGTGTGGCCGGCGGGACCAGGGCAGTGATCGTCCCCCTGTACTCAGCACTGGTGAGGCCGCACCTCGAGTGCTGTGTTCAGTTTTGGGCCCCTCTTGCAACCTGGTCACAACTAGTTCGTTAATCCCTGGGAGTAAATTATGGTGAACTGACAGCAAATACGTGGTAAACAACAGAGAACAATTTGTTGTAACAGAGGAAAGTGGTATGGCTGAAACAGTTTAGGGTTTCTTTAAACAACAACTTCTTAAGCAACAGAGGAAAGAGAGAAAAAGGAAGGAGAGAAAAATATAAGAAAAAGAGATCACCACCCTCAGATCCAGTGATGTAAGTTGCTTGAAGAGGCAGTCCTCTGGTGGCAGACGCACACGTGGCTCTTTGGAATTCTGTTTTTTACAGATCTCAGCTCTGCCCCAGGGGAGGAGATTCACCTTGGCAGGTGCATGCGCAGTTTTTGCATGGGAAGGTTCTGGAAATGAGTCTGGGGTACTTGGGGGTGAGGCTCCTCCTTTCTCTCATCGTGACCTAGGAATGACCCTAGGTGTGCGCAGGCGCAGTTATCCTGCCCTTGTGCCCTTGGCATGGCCCTGGGTCTGCACAGGCGCAGTTATCCCAGCTGGCACAGGGAAAAAGCACCACCCCATCTATGCAGAGCCCGCTTATTCCCATTGTTAGCTATCACTTTGAAAACAGTTGTTTAAGACAAACTTGTCACAGAATCAGTTCCTTACAGCCCCTCACTACAAGAAAGACCTTGAGGGGCTGGAGCATGTCCAAAGAAGGGCAACGAAGGTGGTGAAGGGTCTGGAGCACAAGTCTGATGGGGAGCGGCTGAGGGAGCTGGGGGGGTTTGGTCTGGAGAAGAGGAGGCTGAGGGGAGACCTGATCGCTCTCTACAACAACCTGAAAGGAGGGTGTAGTGAGGTGGGGGTCGGTCTCTTCTCCCAAGTAATGAGCGATAGGACAAGAGGAAATGGCCTCAAGTTGTGCCAGGGAAAGTTTAGGTTGGATGTTAGGAATACTTTCTTCACTGAAAGGGTTGTAATGCATTGGAACAGGCTGCCCAGGGAACTGGTAGAGTCCCCATCCCTGGAGGTATTTAAAAACCGTGTAGATGTGGTGCTTAGGAACACTGTTTAGTGGTGGGCTTGGCAGTCTTAGGTTTATGGTTGGTCTCAATGATCTTAAAGGTCCTTTCCAACCTAAATGATTCTATGATTTTATGATTAACAGGAATATTACTGAATATCAGGTGTTCTCAAAGCCTCTATTGAGAAGACCACAAAGGTCTTAACTCTACCTCTCCTGTCCTCATAGGAGGAAACAGCAGCAGGCGTTGGCAGAGGATGCTCAATGGGAAGAAGGAGGTGCTGGGTAAGGGCCTGTTGTTTTGTGCAACTGGGTGAAGATAAGATAGAAGAAAAGTGTTTTGTTGTATGTGTCTGTGTCTACTTATACTGTGTTTTACTTATAGAATGTTATGGAGAGCGGAGTAAGTTGGAGCAGAAGGATTTCAGTTTGGTCCTGCAGTCTCTGGACTGCCTTGAGAATCAGAGGAGAAAGAGAAGTTGAACATTACCGTTACCACTGCCAGAAACACTTTAACCTCCAACCGTAGGTAACCGATATGCTGAAGCTGCTAGCACGTTCACTTAATTATGGCATAAGTGTCACCTGTATTTCTTGTGGGCCTTGAAGTAGTTTACATTAGGCTATTCAAGTTAATTAACTTGCTTTACTGTATATTTACATAACCTGTTTAAATTGCAAGCTTTCTACTTTAAAGGTAGTGCTCTCAAGCAGAAAGTTCACATTTTTGATATAGGATTTGGCTGATTTTTCTGTTGTGTAATTTTCTCAGTCTACTGTAGGTTACATGATTACTTATTATAGAGACAAAATCATCATTTCACTTTTGAGTGTCAATGGGAAAAATCGTCTACTTAATGTATGAGAATATATTGAAAAGGAGGGAAGGGCCTTCAGTAAGTTGCTTCATTAGGCTTTAATGTGTTACTTGGCTACTTCCACAACCTGTAAGTGTATTATTCTGTGACATTAGTAGTCTATAGTTGCAGTATCAAAATGCATGGCACTTCCACATTTTGGATGTATTACAGCCGCAATAAAAGACCTTTCAGACAGTTGGAAGTTGGTGCGGTTCCTACAACTACTGCTCTTAAAAAGATTGTCTTTCTGGAATAAATCCTGGAGGCTGTTAAACATTGTTGATGCACCATTACGGGAAACAAAATGAAGAGGGCTTGCAACAGTGGTGTTACCTGGCATCAGACTGGATAAAAATACAGTTATCTATAGTGAGGTCCAAAGGTGGAACCGGCTCTAGGGTTAGGCAAGATGGTTGTTCAAACTGAACATGCTGGCAAAATGGCCATGATTTTGCCGCCTGTGTTGCTTAGGAGGAAGCCTCAGTCAGTTGGCTTGGTGTTGCTGCCATTGATGGCAAGGCTGGGCTGGGGGATGCACTTTTGTTTCTGCAAGGAAACACAGTTGTTACCCACGGGGTTGCTCACCTCTAGCTCTGCAGAGAAAGTAGTGATCATCACATGGGGTCAGTAGGGACAGGAAGGGTTTCAGATTTACCTTGATTTCAATTTAGGATATCACTCCAGCAAGACCAGTAATAAAGCCGTGATATTAATCTGTAGGTTTTTGACCTGTTCAACAGCTTGCTGCCTTTGGTATGGCCAAACTGTACAATTGACTTTCAGTTAGTTTAGTTTTCAGAAAAATAAATTGAGAAAGGTAATTTTTCCTATTTTGAGTGGAGGGTGCTATAATAACAAAAGCATCTTTGCTTGGAAGCAACCAACAAGTAGAATAATAATAATAATAATAATCGGAGAAGAATGTTGCCTGAGAGAACTCCCATTTTTTTTCAAACACCTATTTTATTTTTTTTAGAAATATTCTGGATTAAGACTTTCAAATAGATCCAATTTTGGTATTGTAGTAAGGCTAAATACTCAGACGAACAAGGATCTTGTTTACTTTTACATTGTGCAGGTTTGGTAAGATCAACACCGCTTCACACACACATCTTGTCAGCAAATAGTGTGTCTGACTTGATTCATTCAAGCTGGTCCATTGGTCCAATGCATGAGCGAGCTGGTACCGGCAGAGCCTGGTTTGATCTAGCACCTTCAATTCAGCATTTCCAGACGTGAACATGCTTGGTTTCTTCTGGGGTGGTGTTTTGATTATTAAAGTCTTACGTGCTGTGTGAAAACACCTGTAATTCAATTATCTATCCGTGAGCATGCCATTCTAGTCAAAGGAGGTAAAATCACTGCAGTGGTGGAGCCTAAATAGTGATTTAGGTGACGAGCCATAGATGTCTGTTGCAGGAGAGCCAGGTTGCTCCCTAGGATTCACTGATCTAGTTAGATCTCTGCTGAGCAGAAGAGCAATGCAGACACATACATTTAGGCATCTCTACCTGAAGCCGAATCATACTTGCATTCTGGTACAGGGAGTAGGTGATTTATAAGGGAAGAATATTTTTATTCTGCTCAAATATTTAAAATATTCATTCTAAATGAAATCAGTATTTGTTCTGCTCATACACTCTTGCTTTTTAACAGACTACCTTTTACTGAGCAGCCTGAGAGAAATGTGATGGTGGTGAAGAAAACCCTTTTGTTAAAACTTTAAAAGGAAACAAAAAATCCCCCAAAAAACTCAGAACGCAGAAAGTCAGTCAAGAAGGTCACTGTCACAACCAAGGGCTAGTTGGAATGTCCAGCTGACACTGCCCGTGTTCTTAGAAGTGAAAAGAAAGCCAGCCTCAATGTTGAATATGAAAAGAAAAAATTACGAAGCTGATGGACTCAGTTGCTTGACCCGTTGTAAGCACTGTATGTTTATAACTTTCTGTGCTAAAACGTGTCAAAGCGTGGAGAAGGAAGGCTTTTTCCCCAACACTCGGGGTTGATTTTCATTGATAATTTTGGTGCTTTTGGTCTCCCTTCTGGCTCTGTGTGTCTGTTGCCTTTTCAGAGGAATGGTACCCACATTGAGTCCTCCATTTTGTATTTGTGTGGTGTTTTTAACCAATACTTTGTAAAAGTGATTGATAATCCAGCCCCATATGTTTGTGCCACCTTTGCTTAAGAATAGATTGGCATTTGTTTTTTAATAAGAAAAGTAGATTTATTGTTTTCTGTGGTACGTACAAAGCACAGGCTCCCATGCTTTAGTGTGAAGTTAACTCTCAAATTCCTTGCCAGGTGTAGTCCTTAATGTTCAAAGAAGCTTTGGCCAAGAGTCCAAACTGTTGATGTGTGTTTTATCCAAATAGAACTGAAACCTTTGAATGTTTTCTTCAATCATCTTATTCTTTGATCGGTGGCACAAGTAGTTGTGGAAATTTGTATGCGTCCAGCTGTTCTGTGCTTAGATTACGAGGCAACAAGGGATTTCAACAGGTTTGGTTAAGCATTTAAAACTTGGAGTGAGCATCAAAACCAAATCCTTGAGGGTCTGTCTGCCTGCCTGAACATCTGCGGTGTGTGATTTCCATTGTCATCTACAGTACAGTGAAGAGCAAGGGAAAACAGATATTTAGCATTTGAGGTATGCAAAGATGATTTGTTTCATGTGAATCACAGTGTAAGATTTTGAGAAGGATGACATGTAGTTGTCTGATGCAAGATCCTCTGCTCCCTTAAGTTTTCGTTAGCTTCATTCATGTTGATGGAAGTAGGACAACATAGACCTACTGAGGGTTTGCCTGGATTTGGTTTGTAAATTTGCCAGTGATATTAGGGAGAGATTGTGCAAATGATGGCTCTGTTGTATGTGGCCTCTGCACATTTTTATTTAAGTCTGCACTTAAGTCTGTGCATATTGGGATCCAGCTCCTCCATTTGTTTGGAGGGTGTCACTGTTCTTATGGGGGTTATGAGTGGTGGTGGGGTAGTGGAAACCAGCCCATGAGAGAGACCATTGTGTGCCCAGGTCTTGCCCCACGTGGAGTGTGCTTTTCTGAGCAGATCCTGGAAACAACTGAAGCCCCTCTGAAGTATGTATAGATGGTTTCATGAATGGAAGCATGGGCTGAAGGGGACTCGCTGGTGGACAAAATGAAATGGTAGGGTCTGAACTAAACAGAAAGACAGAAAATCCCTATATGTGTATTAATACTGCTGTTTGAAAGGGAGAAAGAGAGAGAGGAGACCAGACTAGATGCAGATTACACAAAGCACTTGGAGCTTCGAGTTACGAGCCCTGTGTGGGGATCACCATCAGTCTGAGACTTAATAGCTAGGGGCATTAGTCCTGGATCTCTGTTTTGGTGGCAAAGAGCAGGTTTATCTGAGGAGGTTTCAAATGCCTTCCAGACAATGTTATAGATATTTCTTGTGTCTCCTGATGAATGTACAAAGATAATTATTCTTTCTGTAAATTCTGAAGTTTGTTGTGACAACTGTGGCTTCGGTCAGTCCAAAATCTGTGTCACAAGACAGTTTCTTAGCTGTAAGGGCTCATTTTAGTATTTTTAGAACCTGCCTCCTAGCCCTGGAAGAGAGACAACTCCACAACTGTATGGCACCCAGTTCTTGGCTTTGCCTTCAGGTCATGTTATCCTGTCCCCAGAATCAGAGGAAGTGCATCAGAGTGGACCTTTCCTATTTCCAAGAACAACCTGATCTTCCTTGCAGGTACCATAAGGGCTATTCAGTGTTTCCAGACACATGCTGTTCTTGGCACCCCAGACTGACTGTGATATGTTTTCTGTTGAAGAACTGATCCTTGAAGAATACCGACTACATTAGGGCACTGTGGAGCACATGATTGCAGTTTTCCATGGATTCAGTTTTACATAGTGGTGCAAGATTTCTTCTTTTCTCTCCAGGGATTTGAATTCTGGAAGTGTGAATTCCACATTCAATATACTTGATTTTAGTATGTCTCAAGGGTTTGCCAAACATTTCGGCAGATTGTCTTGGGAACTTCTCTCCCGGATCAAAATTAGGAAAGAGGTCTTTCTGGTGGTTATCGTCTTTACCAGGAGACTGAGAGATTTCTCTCTCTTCCCTTGCCCGCTGCCCCCATACCACAGGCAGTAACCTCTCTCTGTGTTCATCTTCATTCCCTTCCTGATATTGTGCCCAACTCTTGTTCTTTTTTCCAGGTCACCTTTGCTTTTCTCCAAGCCTCCTTCTGTGTAATGAGAGGCTTGGATATGCTTGTCACACAGGCTGTGTGTGGAAAGCAGGCCTTCTACTTGCCCGGGATCAAACCTTTCAGATGGCCTTCCTGCAAATGCGTGAATAACGAAGACACCAAAAAGTTCAGTGGTCTTCTTTCAGTGGCTATTCAATGAGATAGCAGCCTTTTCCAAGATTGTGTGGAGCCAGCTAAGCTGGAGTTACCTCTGATAATGAGAGCATGCTTCGCAGGAGGTCAGGGTGTATCAGTGACTTTTTGAAAAAATCACTGTCATTCCTAATACATAGAAAGCAGCCCTTTCTCATAATCCTAGCTAGAATTTCAATTTGTAGTGGAAGCTAGTTCAATATGTACTGTGCTAATGTACTGAGGAGTGTTGTTCCACTTGAGTAAGCTCTCCTAGTCACTGTTTCTCCAAAAGATTTTCAGATTTATATCCCAGTCTGAGAGTTTGAATGTGTAACGCTTGAAGTGACCTGTAGAGAAAAGGTGCACACAAACAAGAAGGTGGGGGACAGTAAACAATAGAAATTAAAGTTGATTGAGCGTACATTCAAAGCTTATCCTCTGTGGGTGATAGTCCTCTTAGCCCCCTGATGAGAGGAGATCAAGGGGAAAAATAACACGTTGCTTTTGCTATATTTGTAGAGCAAAAGGAAGAGCCTGTTGCATACCTTCACACATTATAGCTACTGTAAAGACAAGCTTCCTCCCCGAGTGTCTGCAGTATCTGGATCTACTGTATGGCCAGGTACAGAGGGCGAGCATCCTAAGCTACACATTGTGGTACCTTACTTTATTGTTCCCCTGGTTTAACTGGCTGTGTAAAGGCTTGCAAACTGCAGTGGTGCTTATTCAGAACTGAGACAACCTTCACTATAGTCTGTAGATCGGATGTGTATCTTACTGAAATGTAGTTACATTGCTTGTATATTCTACTTGTAGTCATGCCTGCATTTATTTTCTGTACAGATTTAGCAAATACTCTTTGGAAATAAAATGCCTGAAGCGTGATCCTATTGTGAGGATTTGTGCTGCGTTGTGGTGGTCTGTCTAAAGCTGTTATGACAGAATATCAAAAAAGGCGAACTTGGAAGAAAGAATCAGTTTTTAGGACATAAAGAATGCCATGAAAATTGGATGGGCTTGTTGCATAGCGTCATTGTAGACACAAAATAGGAACAATGTTGTTTCCCAGACATTTTTTTTAAAAAGTATGTTTTCATGCAGAGGCACTTTGCAAAAATGCGTTTCTTCAGGTCTCCTCGAGACAGAAATTGCTGTGGCTGTTTCAGGCTCCATTGTTTAACATGCCTGTTCTTTGGAGTTGGTTTTGACGGTGAGACCTTGTCTTGACCACTTTTCCATAGCAATACTGCAGGCTTTTATGGTCAAGGTACTTAACTGCTTTTCTGCCCTCTCGTGTACTCTGTCACCCTAATAGCTATCTTTCTGTGCACCATGTGGGGGAAAAAAGGTGGAATTCAGATTAGTTTTCTCTTACAACCCTTGTCTAGATTGAGCCCACTGTTTTGTGGTAAGCAGTAAGAAGTAGTGCTGATTTAGAGATGCATATTTGCCATTTGTAATTGTGAATCAGCAGTGAAGTAACCCAGCAGTTATTGTGAGTTATGCAGAACACTTTATATAGACCTGGCTAAACAGTGTATGCATTTATTTGCATAATTTATAAATAAGGTGATGTGACCAAAGCAATCTGGATCGACACTTGTTACACGGTGCTTTCATTTCCCGTTCTGCAACCCCTCTTGCTTCACCTTCAGGTATCTGGAGGGCGGTGGTTGTGGCCAAGCGTGGCAGTGCTCCCTCAGAGCCATGCCGTGGTTCCCATGTGGTTGAGAAGGATGCTAAAGAAAAGGAAACAGCAGCGCTTTTCGAACAACGGGCTCTCGGTGATGGATGTGAGATGCACGTGTTCTCCTCTCATCAAAGAGCAAGTGCCGATAACGCCCCTCCTCTGCCCATCCTCAGTTTTGGAGCAGTAGTAGACAGGGCAGGGCTTGTGGATGGAGGGGGAGATGGTAATTCCAGCATTGTCTTATTCTTCCCTGGTTCCTTGCAGGACGTATTGTAGTATGGGATGGCAAGCTGTCTTTCAGTTGGCTAGTTCTCCTTTAGTGTTTTCAGTGAATGAAAAAGTATTTTTGATTGGTACCTGAGGGTGTGGGTTTTTTAGGTAAAGCAGCTACTACCATCCGCTTGTTCTTCTATTCACTTGCAGTTGTGCAATAGAGTACTTCTGGTTACAGGCGCATCATTATGCAGTTACACTTTAAAGAGTGTGACTTAAATATTCTCTTACTTAATTTATTTGGTCTAGAGAAACATGAACAACCTTTTTACAATAGTTAGTTAACTAAAAATAAATTACCTGTGTGAGTTTTCCTTACTGTAGTTACTGGATGGTACAAGGGAGAAGTGAAAGCTGAATGCTTTCATTACCTCAAATTCAGAGTTATTTCACAGGTGACAGCTAAGAAATGTTAATACATGCTAAGAATGCATTTATTAATGGGATTAATGCAGATACGGGGACAAAGCTGTCTCATGTTCCACAGCCATAAGGCGTGTTAATCTCTTTAGTTGATGGATGCTTACATGAGCAGATTGAGCTAATAATTGTGTTGCTCTCATAATCCTTAGTCTGAAATATGAATGAGAAATGCTTTGATATTTATAATTGCATAAGATATAATGTCTTCTAATTGATTTATTTAATATTTATGTACTGACTTAATTCTTTAGTATACTTATTCGCTGTGCTTTGGAAAAAAATCATAGAAACAAAGCTCTACAGTTTTACTGTTTGTCACACAACTTTCAACTGCCTAATAAGGTGAGGAGGCAAATGAAACTCCTGTGAAAATGGATTATTTCCTTTTTTTTCTTGTGTGAAAGCCTGCACCTATTGCCTGACATTGTTGCTGGGGAGGAAGATGCACAGAGATGTCATGCTTGCCTTTCCAGTTGCACTTTTACACTTGTATTCATGCAGTCCTCTTACATTTATTTATGTTCTAAAATTCTTAAAGTGGGTTTGTCTGTTGATTTTTGCTATGGTAAGCAGGCACAGAGTGAAGACTGCAGACTGGACAGTGAACTGCAGGTTTGATAGTACCTTCCGTGTTTTTCTTTAGTCTTGCTGAAACTTGATATTGTAAGATGTCAACATTTTTTTTTTTCTGTTTTGTTTTGAGTTTTTTGTTTTTTTTCAAAAAGGCCTTGTCAGTGTCTGATTTTCCATAATGAAGGAGAATCTTGTAAAATTTGTGATGTAAAGATATCCAGCGATCACATGAGTAGGATGAGACTTGTCACTATATTCCCAAAATGTAAAGGTTAGTACTCCTGCTTGCTAGTGGATTATTCTGAGTTTTATGTTTACACATGCAGGGTTTGACAAATGAAAACATCATTTTCCCCAAATATACTGTGCACAGAACTACAACGATGACATTGGAAGATCGTTCTTAAAGCTTTATACAAAAGTTTTTCTTAAAAATTGTTTGTGCTGGGAGGGTTAGAAGCAGGCTGTGGCTTTTGTCATGCTTCATATTGGTCTTGAGGCAACCTAGTGTTTAAGTTAATGCAGTCCCCACGTAATCAACCCTATTGCTGTTCTCTTGCTCTGCTGCGCCTGGCAGTTTTAGCTTTATTTTCTCTTGTCCATTTTTGGCAGTGTTTCAGTATTTGTTTCTAACTTACCTTTTTTTAAAAAAATTAATTTACTTTAGCTGCTGAACTATTTAGCGTTAATTTTCAAAATGCTGTTTAATTCTATACTTAAATTGCAAAAATTTTACAATTTTCTGAAAAATGAATTCCGGCTGTTTTACTCAGTTCCAGTGTTGCTGGAGTTCATTGTTTTCACAGTATAAAAGATTGTACTCTTGTGTGTGAGTTGTAAGGTTGGGTTTGTCTTGTTTTCAGTTTTCCAGCTTCTGCGTTTGAGTCTCAGAACAGCTCTTAAGTCCTTTATACTTGCTGTAAAACTGTAGATTTTGTAGAGCTGGAGCTATAGAAGTGGGGAAAAAATGAAACCCATTATGGGAAAAGGGCCTTTGTGCACATATTACAGTCTCCTCTCCTGTTGTTGCCTGGATAGACTGATACCAGTTGCTGTCAAGTCTTTCCTCTGTGTATTGCAGTTTTATTAGATTCTTCCTCAGAATCTGACACACATCAAAATTAATCTGCTTCCATTTTTGGTTTCCTTTAGATATGGATGGAAATGATCAGTAAAATCCAGCATAATGCTGATTACACTTACACTGTTGCACTAGTATGATTTGTTCATACTTCATAAGGGCAGGCTTTTCTTTTGATGTTTTTACTACAGTGGATTTATAAGTTCGTAATACCATAAGCTATTCCACTTTCTTCTGTATACTCTGAGAGACCAAATGATGAAGATACTTCTTTTTTTTTTTTCCCCCTGGAGTTGCTGCCATCGTAGTACCCCTCAGCTTTGTAAATTTGAGGAATAAGCCTGGCTTTGCTCTGCCTGTTAATCTGTGGTACATAAGCATATGTTAATGTCTTCCTGGTAATTAGTCTCCCATTGCTCTATGAGAAATCTAAATATTTTCTTCTGTGGGGCTGCAGGAGATATTATTTTTTTCCTCCTTTCAGTCAGCCAGATAGAAAGATGTGCTATAGACTTTTGATATATTTTTTTATTATTCATAATTGCTGGTGCCAATTAGCACAATTTCTCTTGGTTATTTATGTCCGATGAGAAGAAAATAAGACATAACATGCTGTGTTCTAAAATTGGACGTGGAGGTCTATGCAAGCATCACGTTGTCTTTGTAAAATAAATACACAGTTGATATCACGGTCTTTTGTGCAGTAAGGGTGAAGTACCAAGAAGCATTTAAGTTGCTTTCTACTGAGTTAATACTGGGGGTATTTATTTGTGGCAGGGACAGCCTCACGCTGCCTGTGTGCTCCTCCAGTTTGTCCGAGGGCAGCTGTGGTGCTGGAGTGTGGGGATCGATTTGCAGCTTTCGATACCTTCCGTGCCTCCTGCCCACCCGCTGCGCACTGAACTTTGTCACGGCAGGGCTGTGACAGCCGACCGATTAATGTGCCTGTGGCCATGCCAGGAATAGACGAACCCTTGCTTAATTGAAATACTTATTAAAGGACCTGAAGTTAGTAAAGCAGTAAAGCCAAAAAAAAGCTTTGTAAAACAGTAACGAATAATAACACTTCCCATGACCTATTCCAGTTGCCTACTCTCTGCTGCCCACGCGGTGGCTACCCAGAGGGGTCTTGCCCCTGCTTGCCCATCCCAATGGGTGACTGAGGGAGGCTTACCTGTGTTGGGCTTGGATCGCTGATCGGGATGGGGTTGTGCTGAGCACAGTCCAGGTCAGGGACCAACACAGACTTTTGTCCCAGGTCCAATGATGGGGAAAAGGCTCCAGTTGTCGGTCCTGTTGGCTGATGTTCCTCCAGGTCTTTGGAGGATCTTCCCCCTCTCCCCGACAAAACTGCTCTACCATGCCAGGTGATGTCCCCAGTCTCTTGGGCTGAGTGTTGCATGAGTCTCTGAATCTAATACTACTTTGAATGATTTCGTTTCACATCCCATTTTCTATTCTTGTTGATGTGGGGTTCTCTCTTTTACATATTGCCAGCCCCCATTGGGACAATGCATCTCTTCCCAGACGCCATACAGTGGCTTTTAACACATATGGGCGCACATAGGCTTTGTGTTGTTCCTTGTTGTCAACGACCTGGACAAAGTCTCTACTGAGTTGTGTGGCCTGGGTTCCACCTATGCCAGTCACTAATGTATTTACCGTCTGCAGAGGCCACTCTTGCGGCCAGTGATCCACTGGGATGATTGTAACATCTGAGCCAGTGTCCATTAGCATTTGTGCTTGCAGTTGTCGGTTTTGGCTTCCTACCATACTGACTTGCCGGGTTGTTTTTTCTGCTGTAATGTGTTGAGTAAAAACAACGAGGGTCTGACCAGAAGACCCAAATGAGGCACTTCCCCCGTTCTTTGGTGTCGCATGTGGCACTTGAGCAATAAACGGTA
>NW_009594682.1:0-23530 GCF_000690535.1 Cariama cristata
TCCTTCGCCGGCCGGCGGGACGTGCATCCCTCTGGGCATGTCTTCAGCCTCGAATTCAAAACCTGCCCGAAACACAGACTTGTTTTTGGATTACCTGGAACTTGCCCAGAGCTCTGCGTCTGACTGACCAAAATCTTCAGAACAGTGTAGCCGTAGTGTTTAGACAAGAATAACTGTGTGGGTGCTGAGTAGTCTTGTGAAATACTGGAAATGTTGAATTATTTTAATCAAATAGGTTTTCAGTGATCGCACTGTATTCGTTATTGATGACACTAAGAATAAAGTGTGAGCTGTTTTTAAGTTTACTAAACGTGAGTTAGTGTTGAGACTATAATAAAAGTCACATGAAACCAGCTGGGTCTAAATGATAATTCATAGCTTACATTATCATTTCCAGAAAAGAGGATAAAAATGACAGCAAGTTTCCTTCACAACCCTCCCTCTTCTAGAAGGAAAACCCTAATGAACAACGATAATGATGTTGGAGTTGAGGGTAGTGATGACCCTAAATCTGTGTGTTCTCTCTTTGGTCCATTGTTATCATGCCTGTAATGCTGTTAAAAACACCACGCTTGGGAGACAGTGAAATATGGATTACTCTGTCTCCAAGCTTGTGACATTGTTGATTCAGTTCTTCAGAGAAAATGCCTTGTGTTTGGAAGATCAATTGGGAAAATGTAATTCATCATTATCCCAGCCTAGAACAGATATTTCTCTGACTATTACTCCAGCTGAGAGTTTGAAGAGTTGGAGGAGGGAAAAGCTAAGAACATAGCATGATCCACTTATCATAATAATTTTTGATGTATAAATTATCTACTTCATGCATAAACAGTTTGTTACTTAATACTATTTTACATAATTAAAGCAGCAGCATGGAGCATGGTTAAAATTGTACTTCCTAGTCATCTTATTGTTCCATTCCACACTTCTCTAGCAGAATTTGCTGTTAGATCAATAAATGAAGTGTAAGTTAAGAAAGTTTTGGGTGGCAGTTCACATGGTAAAGCTGCAGTTTTTCATCTTTTATTGAAAAGTAGACCTCCCCGTCTCTCTTTGTTACTGCTGGAGATAGAAATGCTTTTTAAGTATGCACTCCTGAAGTTACACTGGCACTTCCTTGTATTGCTCAGAGCAAAGGACTAAAATAAAGACTCTCTGAGGTTGCCAGTATGAGATCTTTAATGTCTTTTGTTGAGCATTCCACCATAGCCTGGTATTTCTTGAGAGATGGTGGTCCGTGGAGGAATATGTCCACTGCAACACTTTTCCTTTGATGCTGGACTGCTTAATGTATCCCTTCTGGAAATAAACATTGTCATTCTGTTGCCTGTCCAGAATAATAGTAACCTGAGTAACGCTAACCTGTGCACTCCTGGACAGACTCTGAACCTCGTTTACTTCTCTCTGATACAGGTGCTGTCACTCATGCAGAAACATGAAAGCTGTTGGTATTTGGTGGAAGTGAATAGAAATCTTCCTTTTTTTTCATATGTTCCTTGAGATTTCTAACCACTTCTAAAATTTATTACTAGTTCATACTTTGGTAGAATCCTGTGGAAAGTCTTCCAAACTCCAAGGTTAAGCTTAAACCGTTGCTTTCACAGCAGAACCTCCCAGGGCTCCAGGGAGAAAGCACCTTCAGTCCCTAGATGGTTCTGAAGTGGTGGGAAAATAATGCGCTACTGATGGATTTGGAGTGAAACACTACTTTCAGTCTTCACTGATCTTATGGAAAATTATGACAACTGAGAGCCCAAATATCTTACTGAAGAGTCCCTTCGCTGTTCCTGAAAACTTGAAGAAATGGAACAGGCAGTGTCAGGAAACAGCAAAGAATGGTAATAAATACATAACCTGACCTGTTTATTGTACAAATAAATTCCATAATGCATGATAGTAATAAACACTGTTTACAGGAGTTTCATTATCTTACTGGCATCAGTGGAAAACTCTGCAGTAGAAATTTTGCACTCGTGAACATATGAAGTTAAACTTCCTTACAGTTTACTGTCATAAGAAGTAATGTGTATTCTGCCGGCCAAACTATTTATTTGTTTTTATTTGTATTACTGTTTTGCCTTCACTGGGCTGGTACATGTGCATCTCTTTAGCTGTCTTGTTGGCAATCTGTTGACTCTCTGCTGAGTCTAACTGGCCTTTGCTTGGGTATATTGAAACATCAGGGATTGCACACACAGACTGTAAAACTCCTGCTGTAGAAACAAATGAGTTAGATTAAGAGCACAGAGAGCAAGTCTGTTGAATAACAGGTGAAAATCAAGAAGTAAACTTGGAGTGATAGTTTTATTCTGATCTGAAGCCTGTTGAGAATTAGTGATTTTTTTTCTGTTTATTTCAATAGGCCTTGGATCAGACAACAACAAAACTCACTGTGTAGCAGTTTTGATCCAGGATACAGTAACTTCATGTACAGACTCAAAAATTCCCTGCTACCAATCAAGTTTAGTACACATTCCATATGTGTATTGAACAGCAGAAATTCATGTAGGAATCCAAGGAAAGCATATCTGTCAAATTAGCACTGTATCTGACAAATTCACGTTTTAGAGTATTTTTGTGAAAATACCTAGTTCTGTTCAATGCGTTTTTGATAGATTTTATCTGCAGAACGTGTTGACTTAGGAAAAGTTACAAGTGCCTAGTGTCTCTGAAACGCAGCACTGTAATGCATATGGCATGGAAGGCAGCTAGAAAATCCTTTAATGTTGGTCAGCATCCAAAAGGATCTGAGGACTTTTGCTTTAAAGTTAGATGTGGAAGATGACTCTATTTCCAACAGGCTCCATTAGAACGTAGGAGGAGGTTGTACCTGATGGGCAGGACACTGAGTGGTTGGCCTGGCCATACCTAGGAGTATCTATTCATATGCACCGTTGTTCTGAGCATTTTTTAATGAGGCTGTTAGAAGTTTATCAAGACATAATAGTGCATAATGAAGTGTGAAACAGTATGTTCTTGCCCCTGTTGGAGGAGAACATTTGTAACCAGAGATCAGATTCTAGATTTGTATAAATTGTGTAGTTTAGCTGAAATTAAAAGAGATATTATTATCTACGATCTTAGAGGCATTCTGCATACACATCTTAATGTGAAAGTATTGTACACGTCATATCCTTCAACTGTGGAGACTTCAGATCAGAAAATTCTGTCAGATACTTGACTGCAGTTCTCGTTTGCCTGAGTTTAAGTGAAAATGTGCCAAGACTGACAAGTGTAGATGAAAGCTCTTGTGATTCTGGTTCTGGTTTGTATGTGATCTGCTAAATGTAGTATTCTAGGCTATTAATTTGATTTGAGACATATTTGTGGTCCATTTTGAGCAAAGATCAGAACAGGAATGGCTGCTGCTTAGGACTTGGGAGAATTAAAAGCTGTGTGACAGCTTCTATGCAACTTCAATCAGCTGTTTTCACCTTGGATTTTGATGATGAAAATTGTTGTCATACCCCTTCACTAGAGGATGAATTACTGCTCTGAGCCTATGAAGCTCCTTTTAAGATGTACGTTACCCTAGGAAAAGAGGCTGTAATTGATTTTGTAATTAGCTTTCAGGCAAGCTGGATATGTTGGTCACTGTACAAAGTTTCTTTTATTAACTGAAAATAAACTGTAAAATATGCAAAAAACCAAGTAATTTTGTGAGGAAGTTTCCACAGCCCTGTTCTGTGGAGAAAAGAAAAGTTACACATCATGACAACACAAAAATAAAACCCTAGAATTTAGTATCACTTTTTTCATGCTTTTTTTTTTTTTTTTTTTTAAATAAGAGGCACTATATTACGTTGAAAAATGTGAAAGGAAAAACTTCCATTCGAAAAATGTGGTATGTGAAGTACCTATGTATCACAGTGTATTTTTAATGAAGTCATGTAAATAGATTTTCTCCCATTATTTTAATGAAAGCTACGTTAAGTAATTTCTTCTTACGGCTGTCAGAAGATCAGAAGAGATTGTCATGGGAACATGTTTTACAGCTTAGAAAGAATTCTTGTGTAAAGGGAGTGGTAAAACATGAACATTTTATGCTTTAAACTGGTGTATCTGAACCCAGACCTTTGCAACTGAAAATCTTCAGTTAGTATCATACATAAATATTTTATGTAAGACTATTTTAATGTAGTTGCTGGAAATCACACATTTTTAACTTACTAATTCATTCACCTTTTCCATCTTGAACCATCCCTGCAATTGTGCTTCTTCATCCGTCTGAAGACAGTCCTTAATAAACATAGTTTTATATTGACATTTTAAAAACAAAAGGGTGTGAATGTGAGATACTCCATGAAGGAGGGAAGAGGGATGAATTCTGAAGAGGGATATGTGCATCTTCTAAGGTGCTTCCTTACTAATTTTGGTGAAGACTGATGGACCTTTCAGAACTGAATTCCTTTTGAGGAAATACTAAGCTTTTTCATGGCAGATGGCAATACCCCTGTGAATTCCATATAACGTAAACCCAAAGAGTAGGCCTTTTAAATATGTTTGTATTTTAAAATTGCTGCTGTTAGTCTTTTTAAGAGTAATTTGCTCTGGGTTGTTTTTTTTCTGTAAAGAAACATATTTCTTAAAAGAAAAAAATGCTCTGTGAAAGTGGCACCCTCGAAACTTTTATGCATATTAAGACTGTAGAGTTATCCCGATGAACAGAGGAGAGCTGGGTTCTGTGTTTTGTGACTGACCAACAGCATTGCTTGTTGAATTCTATTACTACAAAGTTACTGAAGACTTGAGGACCCATGAGGATCATAAAGAGAGGGCTAAAAGGCTGTACAGATGTAACTCCTCTTAAGTATAATTTGTCTTGCAAAACCACTGCTGCTGGTAAGGATGTGTCTGTGGGAAGGGACCTAGCTTCATACTGAGTGTGGGAATTCAGAAGAAGATAACAGAGGCAACGGAAGAGTTCTTGCTTCTAAAAGAGCATGTTTGAAATAAAAAATAATTGAGAAATAAATACATATGGGCTCATATCCATAGATTTTATTGTCACCTGTGGGTAAAGAGCTTCCTGAGCTTTCTTACCTGTAGTCTGTAATAAATATTGTTGGTTGTAGTACTTTAGAGTGTAGCAGTGTGTCTTCCGTAAACAGTTATACATCAGTTCTGTAGTTTGTTGGTTGGGTGTAAGATAGCCTGAAAAGAGGGAAATGCATGTATAACAAGTGTTTATATTGTAGTTTTCATTGTTAAAGGGAATTACCTAGGCGAAGCCTCACTTTTTTTTTTTTTTTGGTCACTTAAATGATGTTTTTACAAAAGGGAACACTGAGACCGAGAGTTCAAGAGCTGTGGAAGTAATCTGGGGAAGGCTTTGTAACTACAGTTGAAGCTCAGGCTTGCCAATTGTGTAGTCTATAGCTCAGATTTGTCGTGTAAATAACACACTGTTGTTGCCATCCAGCTATGTCTGTAATTTTCAAGAGTTATCCACCTGCTTAAGTGGATGTCCCAAACACTGCAATGTAAAATGAATGCAGTGATCCACAGTATGTCTTAATGAGATACTGTCGGGAATCTTTATGAAGCATTTTATTCCAATTACAATTGTTAATTCCAGCTTTCATAGCACTGCAACTTCTGTAGCATTACTACAGGTGTGTGTAGTCATTCACACCTGCCCTACCCCTGACCTCTGACAGTAATGTGTTTTGCTAGAATGATGCATTATGAAGCAATGCTTCATCTTCAGTCTCTAAAAAAACCCAAAGATTCACCCCAGATGGTTATTGGTATTTCTTGTTTTATGACAGTTGTTATGCTTTTAAGAGTAATATCTGTTGCGGCCAGGGAATGAGGCATGTCTTTAATTGAAAATAAGAATTGCACGGTAGCTTTGATTCAGTCCATACCATTGCATCCATAAAGTTTGCATGCGTAGAACTCTGATTTCAGTCTGGGAACCTGGAGAAAGAATGAATGTTCAGGTGTGGCTAGACAGCACAAAATAAATTATTTCCTGCCTGAAACAAATAGGAAATATGACTAGCAATAATGATCACTGAGCATTCACTGATAGCCCTTAGGTTTAATGAAGTTTTCATCAAAAATATTCTCAATGCATTTCCGATACAACATTAGTTACCATTTTTACACCAGTCATGCACATTTGAGATGGGTTTTTGACTTCAGAGGAGAATCTGTATTTGTGAGTATCTAAATGAGTGGGATCTTTAGAACCTTTCAATTTAGAGCATCCTCGTTATATGCTAAGGATTTGATTTGTCATTATTAAAATATCTAGGAAACTCTTGAACAGACACTGATTTATGAATAAGCTAAGGATGCTCTTTACCCACTTTGCCCACAGAGCTGCTCTCTGTGGCTGCTGTAGAATTCAGTTTTGGCCATGCAGCTACTAAACCCAGATTGTAGTGGGTTCCTTAGATTGTAGATTCCATTGTAGGATACTGCCCAAGAGTTGTTCTTGGGCTCTGCATAAGGAATGGGCTGATACAGGAAAAATTATTGTCCATCCGAATTCCAGTATAGCTGAGAAGGTGCCCCGTGACAGCTACTACTGAACATGATCCTCATCTGATTGGTGTCATGGATAAAGTGGCTTCACACTATGCGCACACCCTCCTTTTGTTCTCATTTGGGTTTGGCATTCATGGTAAAAGCCAGTAACTTGCGTTCTGTTGTGATTTCTGCAGTATAATAGTTTAGAATAACTAAATCTTTATGCAGTGTGATAGACCATGCTGATGTATTCCCAGTTTAGCTTCCATATAGTTTTAAAATAGTTTAATGGCAAAATGTGTAAAAAAAAAAAAAATTGATACAAGACTACTGATGGATGTCTGCTTTCCAGATTTGGTTGTTAGATAGGAAAATATTTGGTTCTCCATCTTTATGTGCAGCCATATATGAATAGAAATTTGTCTACCTCCCAGCAACAGAATGGGATGCAGTGGAGCCAGATGAGAAATATAACAGTGTGGCTGTAAGCTGGCAGACCATTCTTTTTCTCTGCCATTTGGCACTTGGAAGAAAAATAGAAATGATAAACATGTTTTTTTATATCCAGCCTGTGAACAGAGATGTTACCTGATCCAAAATTAATAATTCTTGCATTTCACCTGTGACTTCTGTATGTATGTTATGGCTGGTGTCATCCTGTGTTAACTGCTGGACATTAAGACTTTTTGCTGCCATGGACTGTCCTGTTGAGCATAATGGTTGTGAAGATAAAGCCTTCTAAAAGATTTTGAATAGCAATTTTATGTTTAAACTGTGGAAGATAAGGGGTTTGGCAGCACTCCCTGCAAACTTGTTTCATGTGTTTGGTTTGCAGACTTAAAAAAAAAAACAGTAGCTTTGAGGACAGAGCGTCTTTTACCTGAGAGAGCTGCTATAAACTAGAGAGATTTGATGAAGCTGTAAAATTCAAATAATTAATGGGGCAGCAATAAGAGCTGTGTATGCTAAGAGGTGTTTGACAGAATATGCTGAGATTTGGGGTTTTGGGGAATTTTGGTTTTTTTTTTTCCCCCTGAGGAAGCAGCTGTGGTCATAATTAGTAGTGATCAACTAAACCAGTATTTTACCTATAGAGTAATACAGGTAAATACCTATAAAGAAACTCATGTCTGTGCTTATTTAGCCTGATGTTGAAAGTTACCCTTCTTAAAGATATTTGACTTAGTCTTTGAAGCAGTTTGTAGACTTTATCTGCTATATGACTTAGGCAGAAGCCCACTTTAGGCCTTCAGGAGTAACATGTTCTAACTAAATAAGCTGCTTCCTTGCATCTCCCTCCCAGTTTTACTTGCCAGAGTGAATTACAGAGGCAGTTCTTGCAAAAAAAATACACTTAGGGTTAGTGCCCAGCTATGATTGTTGGGATTTTGAAGTACACAAGTACATCCAACTCCACTTTGCTTCTCCTCCTGCCCAGTTCTTAGTTTCCCTTATTTAAGTGGTCATGCTTTAGGACAATGCTTAAATACTTAGATTTTGCATTTCTGTATTTGGAATTATTTTAAACATATCCTTAGATGAAGTTCCCATTTAACTGTGTTTCTGAGACAGTAGAAACACTACAGGAGCTTTATAATTCTGTGGTGCTGATGTGTATTCACACATTTTCAGTTAAATAAAAATTTGCCCAGTTCAAAAACAAGTATGCAAACTTTCCCAAGTACCTGAAGTATTTATGTTATAAGTAAACACTGAAGGAGGAACTGAAAAGACAGATTCTTTTGTATATCGTATGTTGGTACCAGCCATTCCTTAAAAACGAATTGCTAAGTTTAGAGTCAGTGGTGTACTCCTTTGGCAGAATGAATGAGTTAGCTCATTTTATCCAGCTTCAGATTCAGTGTTTCTTCCTTTAACTTCTGTTTCCCCTATTCACTTGCAAAAATAATACCAATTGCTTCAGAAAATACATCCTTTTTGTAACTGGTTCCAGTTTCCCTAGGAGTAATGAAGCTGATCATCCCTGAAGAGAGTGAGGTTTCTCTCGCATTGGGAACAGTGGCAGATGGCAACCGTTTTGGGAGATGGCGTTTCTTCATGCGGTGCTCTGTGGAACAAATTATTTTTAGTACTTAATGAAGAAAAACAAATCCAAAATGAAGAATTGTAAAATAATAATTTAAAATTAACAACATAAAAATACTGAAATATAGATAGTTCTCCCGAATGAGTTTTGCTTCTGCAAGACAATTGTAGAGTCAGAGTTACTTTATTTCTGAGGTACTCAAAATGGGGAAAAATATAACACAGACCTCTAGGTTTCTTAAAAAATGCATTCTAAAAATTAGTTCTGTAAAATAGCACAGTTATTTTGTGCAAAGATGTGCTGTGTTCCTCATATATGAAGTTTTGGAACTGCTGCTTCAGTGCAAAACTAAATTCTTCCCT
This sequence comes from Cariama cristata, assembly GCF_000690535.1. Lineage (NCBI taxonomy): Eukaryota > Metazoa > Chordata > Aves > Cariamiformes > Cariamidae > Cariama > Cariama cristata. The sequence continues at coordinate 8,893 of NW_009594682.1, forward strand.
AACTTTGAAATCAGTGTTTCTATGCCTGTACTGCCAAAATCAGTGTAGTAGTTGTAGCAGACCTAAAAGATCTGTAGCAGACCTAAAAGATCTGAAGAAGTTTTTGAAGAGATTTTTTGTTGTTTTGGGATTGTTTTATTAGCACGGTAGTTTCTTCAGTATGGTTATTTGTTTATATTTGTGAAGATGCAGAGGGAACCTAAGCAATTCATTCTCTATTTCTTTGCAGTTTTCCCTTTCAGATGTAATAAAGCTGGCATAGCTCATGTGCTGCTGCGGTCTCTTCGCAGGGAGAGTGAACCAGGGCATGCCTGCCAGGAAAAGCAGGGGGTAGCGTGGAGTGGTGGCTGATGGAAGCTGAGTTCTGAACAAGTTGTGGTGTGGTTAGGTTAGGTTAGGCTAGGTTAGGTTAGGTGCTGAAGTGTTTCCAAAGTGCTGGCTACATCCAGATAACCTTGGGTTCTTGAGGAAAAAAGCTGTGGTTGAAAACTGCGTTGTCTTTTTCATTCCATCTCTGTCAATTGTATGAAGCCGCTATTCTGGATTGCTCTGGGACACCCAGTGTTTTCTCTAGTAAATACATCTGTTATGTAGTAACATACATATTCTTTTTATTTTCTTTGCTATTTCTTCCCTGTGTTTTAAGTAACACAATACTAAATAGGATAAACCAAGATTAATGCTCTTTCAGTGAACTGGTCTCGTTTTCCCAATTTGCATGTTTATGCAGGAGCTCTGTCTCAACTGTTCCTTCTCTGTTATTCTTCTTGCACTTGAGCAATATTCAGAGTGTTATTAAGTCATGCTCCTTCTGTATCTGCCTGAAGAATATTTTTGACTGTCACCCCCAGTCACAAGATGTTTCGGGAACTGCTGGTGCTGGATGGAAGCCTTCTACATGTGGTAACTTAAGGAGCTTATTCTCCTTGTGTTTTAAACAGCTGGGGAGGGTAGGATCTGAAACTTTGGTGTAATGAATAGCTGTTAAATTAAACATATTGTTAAAATGAAGAAATACCTGTCATGGCCATTGACATTGTAGAAACGCCTGATTCAGTCAGTTTAATTCAGTCGGTTACTGGCGGTCTACTTAATATCTCAAATGAATATAGTAACCCTGTGTGGTGAACTTTATTTCTGGGCCTCTGATTTGGTTCAGAGGTTCATAAAAATTCGTATAAACAAATACCTCCGTGTTGATTACAGATCTGAGGAAGCTCAGCTGTGATTGTTCCAGTAAGATTCCAAACTAGATTAAATTAGGAGATTGTCTTGTGAAACATCTTTTTAATAATGAAAGTGAAAAAATATTTTGTTTTTTATATCAATCTTTTGGTTTTTAAATCAGCTCTTTCTATTAATAATGATAAGTTCATTATCTAATTCTTTTTATTTTGTTATCTCTTTATAAGCTTGTGATGAGTTCTTAGTTCAATGCAGAATTACAGTTTTCTCAGGGGATTCTTCTTCATAGCATTGGGAAAGAAATCTTGATATCTTGGAATCTTGGAATGCCCTTTTTTTTTCCTTTGTGGTCCTTGGATTTCAATTCTTAACACTATTACCTGCATAGAAAGTTACTGGGTAGAAAGAATGGCATTTTTAGGAGCGTCTCACCTTCTTTGGGTGTCTGGAGCACACACATATGGAGAGACCTATATGAAAAGAAATTACAGATGCCCCAGAAATTGCTGAGTGCTGTCATGGTCTTTTGGCATTGTAAGCTGTCGAGGGGTTGAGCCACTTCACCGTTGTTTGGGATGAATGACAGAGCTGAAAGTCTGACCAGTACCATTTAAAAATATTGAGCAATGCCTCTGAATATCTTTGGAGAGAGAAAGCTGAAAAGTATACTGTCAGTATGTGATTTAGAACAGAAGGGAAATATAGGTAGGCAGAATTTAACTTTGTGTGCTTAGGCAGAATTTAACTCTATATTGGTTTATGTGATCATAAACGTTCTTTCTTTGTAAAAAATCTCATAGAGTATTTGGAGTATTTTTTTTATAACGATCTGAGAGACGGAAGTTAAAAAAAGACAGACAAACCTGGTAAGAGTGTTGTTAGGCACATACCTGTTTTTTGAAATGGTTGTGGTTATGTGTGACCTGTCAGAGTAACTAAGATGTATTATTCATATATATTTAAATGTGAAGTTTTTTATGCTGCGCTTCTGAAAATATCGTTCACAAAGACTATAAGTGGTCTGAGTCTCTTTTACACATTCCTTCCTGAGATGGTAAGGTAGAAACACAGTTTTTGAGAGAAGTATTTTTGCCTGCTTAGCCACCAGCACACATTAACATGACGTTTTCTTTACATGCATTAACATACACAGTGTTTATTGCAAAATACTAATAACTATAGAAAACTCATTTTGCACAGAGATGCCAAATTTAAATAAATATACTATGTAAATAATAATTTTTGTCCTGAAGTTAAGTACCAGACTTTTACAATCCTCTGTTTAAATTGGCTTTTTTATAATTGGGGTGGGGAGGGTATGCATGTATACATGTATAAGTGATAGAGCAGTCTGGCTTCTCTATTTGAGTGAACTACGCATGTTTCATTCAGTCGATAGCTATATCCACAAGACCCTGCAGACCAATTTCTCATGACCGCTACTAGAAAGTTTGGTCTTAATTCTGGGTGGGAAACATTCTGGAAAATATAAGATGGCTCAACCCTCATATAATTTTGTGAAACAGACGTTCTTTGTCTTCTGTAGTTTGTATGCAGAAGATGTTTGATGCCTCATGACTTTACGTATGACTTAAACTCACTGATGTCTCTGCTCTGTGGTGTTGTATTTAGGATGAGGAGTACAGCAGCCCTCAGGAACTCCTGCAGGCTCTCCAAGGTGAAGGACAGATCTTTAGATGAATTACAGACCATTTGATTATATGCCTTCTGATAATGGAAACGGGTCTTTTTCATCTCCTAGTTAGGGGGAACTGTGTTAAAGGCTTGAGATGTCTATCTCCCACCACCATACAGTTTTAAATTATTTGTACTTAATGGGGTGCTATGGGACAATAACTTGGCTGTTTGGAGTAGTGAGACAAAAGCAGTCTTTTCTTCCTTTCTGAGTACCATAATGGTCTTTTTGATTGTATAAATAATATTTTGGGGACTATGAACTATAGAAAAATGTCTGGTCAAAAATTTTGGTAAATTGGCAACCCCAGAGGCAGTATTTTACTACTCTGAATCACAGTCCCATCAGTTACTCTGTAAGGTTTAAGTGACTCCAGTATTTAACCATTTTAAATTTGGATTTTTAAATTAAACAGTTTCAACAATATGTTTGTGAGTACAGTTGATTTCCCCTTCTGCATGGAATACTTCCAGGAGTACAGCTGGTGCTACTTTATTACTGTTTATTGCTTCCCTTTTACTCCTGTGTTAACGTATTCCCACAGTATTACAGCAAGGTAGTGATACAGTTTTCAGATTTGTTCTTTCACCTGGATTGTAAATGCATTTTTAGAAAATGGCTAGTTTCCTTGTTCTTTGCATTCACCAGCATGCTCTGATATCCTGCTTTGAATCTGTTTTGATATACTGGTGATTTACAAAATTAATTTATCTCCTTTTGTTTTAAGTAGCTTCAGGGGGTCTCTAATCTAAGTTGTCATTGTGTGTAATCTGTCTACTTTGAATGTGTTTCTCTTTTTCTCATCTGGTGTTATATGTATTTAATGAAGTGTTAGTAAATATACACATACCTATATAAATATCTATGATATATTTATTTTTATGTTTTTACTGTGTGGCATTACAAATATCAAGTTTATTTGAAATGAAAGATTGATTTATGTCTTACATTTACATACAACATGCTGGAAATAGGTAATTTCAGGTGAAAATAACTATAGTTTTTTTCTTTTAGAGTGCAGACTTAGTATAAGTACATGAGAATCGTGTATTTGAAGAACCTTGTAGAACACTGATGAAGTACTTACATTAGGCTTCAACACTGAACAGTTAGCAGAAATTTGAAAGCTATGAACAGGCATAACGTCTGATCTTGACTGGAATTTGGCCTTCTCTGTCGAGCACAGGGCTCAATTCTAGAGGAAGAGTTTGCTCACTCTTTTATTATGTTCTCTTTTTATTACTAGCATCATTCTTTGTTCAAATGGAGAGTAGTATCTTGAAATTAATGCATGGTTATTATAACAGGATTGACTGAAAGCAGCTAAGAGAGGGTATACATACCCTTCAAATTGCGTGGTTCAGCTGTTCTTTCTCTTCATTTATTTACCTTCCTCACTTTCCGAATAGGAAATATACCTGGCCTAGCATGCAGGCACGCACAAATACCTCTGTATTTTCCAATTTAAAAGTGAAATTTGCATTTAGTAGGTTGCATAATTGCAAGTATGTAAAATGTACATGAAACCCTGTGCTAATTTCTGTGTCATTTCAGTATATCCCAATTTAATTGTTATTCACAGCCTTTTTTAGAACCCCATATTTGTTCCAGAGTATCCATCATAGTTTGAATTTAGAGACATAGAATTGCAAGGAAATCTTCCTCATAAAAATTATTTTGGAAATGTTAGTATTTTTATGAAATAGAAATCTTTGTACTAGATCTGTGGTCCTTTGTGGCTTCTGATGTTTTCTGCTGTCCATATTTTAACCTCGTAAATCTCATTATATGACAGCTGAAGATACTAACACTTAAAAATATTATTTTCCTTAGAAGAAATTGGCACAGCTGAGGTCAAAGGAAGTTGATAGGGACCTTCTGTGTCTGCGAACATAACCCATTCCACTGATCACTATGGAGAAACTTCTTTGTAGCATGTTAGGATTTATTCTGCTGACAGGTGAAAATGTTATCAAGTATGTATTCCATAATGACATCTTAAAGTTTTTAAAAAACTCAGAGATTAAATAACATTATCTTCTGTGAAAATTGTAAGATCAAATTTTAATGCCTAAGTTTAACTCTACATTCTTCTATTCTCATCTTTTAATTTGAATCAGTACTTAAGGTATCATTTTTCCTTGAATTGCCTTTCTGAGTGTAGAATTCTTTTTGAAATCTGTGAATATGGTAGGTAAAAAGAGAGGACAAAAGACCGTTGCTTTTTTCAGCAGATTTTGAAACTTCAAAAGAAATTTTAAAACACTGCCAGTTTGACATATATTTGGTATGTATCTGAGAATTGAAATATTTAACTCTGTTGTTAATTTATTCTTTTCTCTGGAAACCCACACAGCATTTGAGAGATTTTACATTATCTATCTCTTTTTCAGTCAAGCAAGTTACTATTCATCTGTATTCTGGGTGTTCTAAATACCTGGATCTCTTCAAAACTGGTGTAGCACTTCTGTGATCTGACTGACAGCATTTACAGGCTATTCACAAGAATCAAATTCACTTGAGCCTTACTGTTCTTTGCAAGTTTGGTCCTTCATACCAAATAGTACATTTGCTAAGTGCAAACCAGCACTCCCTTGGTAATACCCACCTATCTACCTACCTATCTACATACCTACATAAATTGGCCTTCTAGTATCAATTCACATGTCTAGTATGTGAAGTTTGCAGAATGACCACAGGTAAAAGGAGGTGTATGTGCTCATGTTGCATACACTGAATTTGCTGAGTGTTTCTTTAGCTTAGTTCAACACCGTGTTTCTTTGTCTTTAATAGTATTGAAGCAGAGGTAAGAAATACACGTAAGTGTGGTGGCTTGACCTTGGCCAGCTGCCAGACCCCCAACCAGCTGCCTTCTAACTCTCCTCAACAGGACAAGGAGAGAAAATAAGGTGAAAAAGTTTGTGAGTTGAGATAAAGATGGGGAGATCCCTTACCAATTAGCAGTACTGGCAAAACAGGCTCAACCTGGGGAAAATTAATTTAATTTATTACCAGTTAAAAGTAGAGTAGGATGGTGAGAAACAAAGGCAAAAACTAAAACACCTTGCGTGGCCCCCTTCTTCCCAGACTCAACATCTCTTCTTCATTCCCAATGCCTTTGTCTTCTCCTCCTTGAGTGGCACAGGGGATATGGGGAATGGGAGTCTGTCCACAACAGTTGCAGTTTCCCGATCCTTCCTCCTCGCGCTTTTCCCCTGCTCCAGTGTGGGTCTGTTCCATGACCTGCAGCCTTTCAGGCGAAGTCTTCCCCAGCATGAGTCCTCCATGGGCATTAGTTCTTGTAAGGAGAATCTGTTCCAGCATGGGCTTTCTGCAGGTGGCAGTTCCTTCAGGAAATACCCACCTTGCTGTGGCGTGGCGTGCTCCATGGGCTGCAGTGTAGGTATCTACTCCAGTGTGGTCCTCTCCACGGGCTTCAGGGAGATACCTCCTTCACTGTGGTCCTCTCCGTGGGCTGCAGGGGAAGTCTCTGTCCCAGCACCTGGAGCACCTCCTCCTTCTTCTCTGACCTTAGCATTGCCAGGCTTGTTTCTCACACTTTTTTGCTTCACTCCTCACTGCCTGGGCAGCATTTTGCCCTTTCTTAAATATGCTTTTGCAGAAGCATGAGCAGTTTCACTGATAATCTCAGCTAAGTCCTGCAGTGTGTCCATTGCAGAACAGCCCCTGACCTCTTCTCACAGATACCACCTCTGGAACCCTCCCCAGTACCAAAACCTTGTCACAGACACCCAATACAGTGAAATGGAGGGAAAGAACATGAAAGGATGAAAACCAGGTCCACGAATACAGAAATTTAATTTGTTTTGTTTCTTACTTGATTAACTTCTTTGTTTCTTTTAGTATCAGTTCAACTGCAATAAAATTAATTTGTGTTGATCACTTTTCTACACAAATGACTGGAGCAATTTTGTGAAAGACAAACTGAATGTATTGGGAGGAGGTCGTAGAGAGTGTTTTCAATCTCTGAAAAACATACAGAGAGATCAGGCTTGTATTTTTAAACTCTTGAAAGATGGGTAGGGGCAAAGAGCAGTGCAAATGCATGGTTTTTTGGCTGTATATATGGTGTGTAGTGTGCTGAAAATACTTTTTTTACATTAAGGAGTGCATTCTTTGTGTACTTTTCCTTCTCAGTTATTCTTTTGGTATAATTTAATTTTAAAAATCCTGCAAAAGTATTTTTATTTCCTCTTACCTACTGAACAGCCCTGTTTAGATTCAGACTGTAGTTGAAGTGATGAGAAGGTCTTCTACTGTCACTGAGACTGAATGTTCTTTGTCATGATGGGTTACATTGCTTTTTGAAAATTTGCCTATTTGCAACTTGAATACTGCTACTCTCTACTAGTGACAAATACTGTTTGATTAAGTACTTATTTAGCAAATCATCAGGAACATAATTTACTAAACAGTGTGAAATGTTTTAGTACCTTTGTTCCTGGGTGGCAAACTGAAGGCCTTTATTGTGCAAGAACCAATATCTGCATTTAATTTTCAGCTACTAGTAAACATCACCTGGCTGCCTGGGCTACTCTGATATTTACCGGCCTTTGCTTTTCAGATTTTCACTATGAGATATCTTTTTGAGTCTTTGTGCAGTTTCTCATGTAGTTTTGCATCCTACATTGATCTGTATTGGCACCTGAAGCTTGAAGAAAGCTTGGATAGTGCTACAGAAGCTATAATATCACCCTGGCTGAAGCATGGATATGCTCTAGGGCAGGGTTAACATTGCATCTTGGAAAGTATTTTCAATTTGTACTTTAGATATCCATTCTGAAAACACTTCCTGAAATTTTTCTCAATTTTATGAACGTACACGAAGCAATTGATTTTTAAGGGACAAGGCTTAATTGATCCAGAGTTCTGTTTTATCAGAAATGACAATTAAAGAAAATATGAGTAATTCTTAGTAAATAATATGTGAAAATTCAGTTTTGTGTACCGTTTTAAAAGTAGTGCATGAAAAAAATCATTTTTGTCTTAACCAGAGTTATGTTTCACTTCATAGTGATGTAGTAATGCCGTTTTCTGAAATCGCATATTTATTTTCGTTTAGTGGTCATTGGCAGCTCTGAAAACTATGGTATTTTAAAATGGAATTATAACGAGGTTTGTTAATGATGTACTAAAGTTAACCTTATATTTTATTATTTCAGTTGTTCATGGTGGACAATGGAGCAGATGACTGGAGAATAGCCATGACTTATGAGCGTATTTTCTTTATCTGCTTGGAAATACTGGTGTGTGCTATACATCCCATTCCTGGGAACTATACATTCACATGGACAGCCCGGCTCGCCTTTTCTTACGCTCCATCCACAACAACAGCTGATGTGGATATTATTTTATCTATACCAATGTTCTTAAGACTATACCTTATTGCCAGAGTTATGCTTTTGCATAGCAAACTTTTCACTGATGCCTCATCTAGAAGCATTGGAGCATTAAATAAGATAAACTTCAATACCCGTTTTGTTATGAAGACTCTAATGACAATATGTCCAGGAACTGTACTGTTGGTTTTTAGTATCTCATTATGGATAATTGCTGCATGGACTGTCCGAGCTTGTGAAAGGTAAGGTTGTTTTGTTTGTTTAGTTCTTTGTGTCTGTCTTTCTATTCTTCTCTCTAGTTTTGCCTTTTCTCTTTTGGATTCAGGGGACCTAAATATTCAATGGAATGGAGCTTCCAGGTCCTTGATATTTTGAGTGTTGGTTAGGTTGTATTCTGTCACAGATTGTCAGGAGTGCTTTGCCTTTTAATCTGAAGGACTTCTGCGGAGAGGTTTGTGCCATGCTGTTTACTGTAGCATTGCAATTTCATTTCAGTGTTTTGATGTAATTTTAGGTCTGTTTGCTAAAACTTTGTGGACAGGTACCATAAAATGTCTTTAAAAGTAGTTGTTGATATTCTGCATTGATATCAGCTTTCATTTATTTTGTTTGTAAGTTAAATTTATTAAGGATAAGATAGATAAAATAGCCATAAGTTTTATTGTGCTGTTAAAAAAAAAAAGAAAGGGAGTGCAAAATACTGTTAGGGAGTTGGCAAGATCAAAAAAGGGGAACAGACAGAACAATTACAGTAATATAACTCTTTTTTCTTCCCCTGAAAATCAGAAAAAGTGCATTTGAGAGGCAAACTTTCATTCATTTTAGCCAGTTTTCCAGCCTCCCACAGACTTCAGTGTAGGTGCAGAATAAATGGCTATCAGTGCTGACAGCTTGAAGTTTAATTTCTCAAACATAGCGTTAACAAACAAGAAATGAACTTCTGATTGGGTAGGATTGCTTAGGAATGTGAGATCGATTAACTCTAAGGAGACAATTAGGATGATTCTCTATGAAAGATTTAATGCCTCGGACAGGTCTTAGATCTTGGAATGAATTTCTCCTTACTTAAGCTGGAAGATCTTCAACACATATAAGGCATTTCTGCTATTGGTTGTTGACCATTTTGTTTTTCCTCTTCCTTTCCATGTCTGCCCTTTTTATAAGCAGTTTATGGCAGTTATTTGTGACTGCTAGCTGATTTAAATCAGCAGTTAAATTGCACACCAACTGTTATGGTTATGTTACTTTTGGAAGTTACTCCTTGCCTTACTTCTCAATTTGTTACAAAGAAAAATAGATGATCTTATAAACTGAGTGTAGAAATCATGTTGATGTTGTAGTTTTTATTGTTAAAATTGCCAGAATTGTGGGATGTAGTTTGTTACAGTAGCTGTTTTGTGTCAATGTTGTTTCTTGATATTGTGGCAAGACTAATAATTTAGGAATGTTCTGAAAATGCCATGTTAATGGTGACATATTATACTTTCAAAATGTTCCCCATAGTGGGAGCAGAGTACCCTAGATATCAACTCAGTCTATAATTGTATTTTAATAAGCATGTTCTCATTTCAGATGTAACTGACTTCTGCAAAACCTGTCCTCTTTGTCTCACATTCTTCACCTATCTTCACTTATCACTGTTTCACATATCAGTGGTTAACAATCTGTATTATTATTATTAAAAAGTAGCATTCAGTAGTCATTGTGTTATTAACTTTTAATAGATGCACGTTCAAAAGAAGCTTATAAAACTTGTGCCTTACAGTGAAAATTACTGAAAGATACTAACTACTGTCTGATACAGATGTTTGTAAAACATAATTTATTTGTTAGTATAAAGATGGCAGGACAAGAATGTGTAGTGTATAAGTAATACTAAAAGTAAAAGAAACAGAGACTACCTCACCCATTTTCCAGTCAGGGAAAGTGAAGACAACACTATCACAAAGTTTTGATTTTGTGAGTTTGTTTATTTCTGTTTAGAAACTGAGCCACTTCTGCATCACTGTGGTCCTGGGAAGATGCTTATTTGTTTGATCAGGTACACTGAACTCAGGTTTGCAAGCAAGGCTGAATTTTCTTCAGCTCTCTACTAAACTAGTAATAGATTTTCCACATTTAATTTGTAGTTGCTCTCCTTAAAGTGACTGTAATGGTTTGGACAGTAAGCTGGATAGCCACTAACTGCTCTAAAACTGAATCAAAACACAACTAAAAGCAAGTTAACTGTAGAAGTGAGTATTAGATTAATATGTTTCTAGCATAATTACCTTCTGTCAGTGCAGTCCAGTCCAAGATAATGTTCCTTCACATTTTACAAAATTGTTAATTTTATGTTTCAAAAACAGTAAAAGGGATATATTTTGGCTTTGGGAATTAGATAGTTATGTCATTCATTCTAGTTGCACAGACAATTTTGTGTGTTTTGCCTCAGATTTTCCCTAGAGGGGATATGTAAGTGTTTTGCCAAATGAATGATAGTGGCTCTGGATTCCAGTTACTAAGAAGTCCACCAAAAGCCTGTAGATCCATAGCCCTTAGAGAAGTACATTTAAAAAAAAAAAAACTCTTAGAAAAAACCCCCACACATCTGAATGCTCTTTAACACTCTTAAAGCTAAACATCCCTTTTTGTATAGCTGAAGACAGATACAATAGCCATTTGTTATGAGAAAGGACAAATAAGGCCACTGAATCTATTCTGTGCTGTGTAGAGGTCATAGTCCTCAGAAGATATCGCCGGAGATCTTAATGGCTTTGATTTGCTCAGTAGTTAAAAGTTTAGTTTACACAAATAAAGTACATTTCTTTCATCGGCTCTTAAGTTGATTTTTTTTTCTTAGTTTTTACAAGAGGGAATATACTTTTGTTGGAATAGAGTATTTTGGCTACACAAAATGATCCTGAAAATAAATATCTTTAGGAGTATTTGCTATTGTGCTTGACACTATACATGAAATTCTAGTGGTACATTTATGAGAAATTAGAAATTAGGCAGCAGTCTGGTGGCTTTGTTTTCATGAGGGAGGATTTACATGAATGAAATTTGATGGTGTTAAATGGTTCTCAGTATCACTCTAGCACCAAGCTCTGTATGTTACATGGTAATTTTACATAATGCTTTGCACTAACAGTTTAGTATTTCTTCAGTGTATTAAATCAGTTAGCTGACCATCCAAATTGGAACAAGATGATGGTGATAAGATTTAATAGATTAAAATATTTAAATTTTGGAATAGAGATGGAACATTCTCATGCTATTCCATGTCCTCAATGAGGGGGGAAGTTCCAGTAGGCAGAGCCCTTGCTGTGAAGTTGTGTGTGCTCAGCAAAAGCTATTGCTGCTGAATGACAGCCTGATTTTGAGACTCTTGTTCTATTTGAAGTCAGATTTTTCTCATTGCAGGCTGTCCTGGGAATAGGAAGGGAGTTTTGGAAGCACCACATTTCATAGCGAGGAAGGTAACATGAAAGAGCATCGTTATCCGTTGCTCTAAGGAAAACCCTGTGGAGAGAGGTTATGGGTTGAGGCAGGCGAGTTGACCATCTGAATAAAGACTTCACTGCTTTAATGGTCATCTGACTGATCACTTAATATACACTGAACTAAGGCAGGACATGTGTCTTTCTCAGTGCCTTAATGGCTGTATTGTTAGCTCCCAGAATGCTAATTATAGCAAGTGACACTTTGGGTTGGTGAGCAAGGTATTTTCCAGGATTGGAGTTTAAGGTCATCCATGAGGGCAGAATGTGGTACAGATAATGATGGTGGACAGCCAGCTGAGTATAAATGGGTTGCTAGGGCTGCGGAGTACTCTGGCTGAGGGAGTTTGGGAGGAAAAGGTGGGGAAAGCATGAAGTGATGCTGTTTATACAATGCTAGAAACTCTTGCTTTTAATTGCTCAGGTTTTTATTTCTGTTTTGAGGGGAAGATTACATTACATAGGTTTTAATATCTGCCTTTTCATTGCCAGCATCAGTATATTGCTGTCTGTCATATGTGGGCTTCATAATGAAAATCTAAATTTTTTATTACGTCTGACTCAATAGATGTTTGTGTTTATAACATCTCTGAGGCACACAATCTAGAACACACGTATTACTTTCGCGTATGAATTATGAGCCCTGTAAGCAGATTAGTTTTTGCAGTCTCCCATACTGATTTGTTACTGAAATAGTTCTCTGCATGGTCTTCAGTTGTTTGTATCAGTTAAAATAGAAACATTTGATTTTTTTTTTTTTTAAAAAGTTATTATCTGTAGCATTATGTCATTGAAAAGTCTGACAAATTTGCTTCACTCTTCTGGAGAAAACCTATCTCTGCTGTGAGAAGCATGCTGCTTTTCTATATTACATAGAAGGTAGTTGCTCTTGTTGATCTTCTATTTTTTCTGTGCAAAGGAAGAAAGAACCTTGCCTCTGAATGCACGCTTGACTATAACGTGCTGATGTATCAGGACAACATGAGCCACATGTGCCCAGGTTACACTGTTGTACATCCAGAGCAGCTCATATCACATGCCCGGAGTTACTGTGGATTTACAGCAGCAGAACTGAGAACAGAAGTGGATTTTCTGCTTCCCAGAGAGCACATTTTGGCACCTCTCTCTAACTTCTGGCAATGAAGTCAGTTCAGATTAAGCAGTTTGTTTAGTCAGCATTTCTTTCTCCCATCAGCTGCTGCTCTGTATTCTTTCCTTGCTTTAACAAAAGTACAAGCAAACAAAAAACACATATACAAAAAAAATCCATCTGTGTATGAAGGTGAAATGCATTTCTGCTCTCTGCTTGTTCTTGTTTTCTACAAATAAAATCTATTGTAATTCTTGGAAATATGATGCTGTCACAAAGCTTCCAGTAGGGAGCTCACACATGACGACTGCTACGCAAATGTTAAGGATTCATTTGATACAAGCAGGTGGATGCACCGAGACTTTCAGCTGTAGTTCATGCAGGAGAAAATATTTCTTAGCGATCTGATTTCCTCGCAGTATGTGACTGACTTCTTTGGTTGGCTTGAGGACCTTATCTGAGGTTGTACACTGCATGTATAATCCCAAGGCCACACTCCACTGGAAGGTGCCTTTAGCAGTCTCTGCAGTGCCAGTGTGAAAATTCTTGCTAGTAGTTTAAAAACAAAACAAAACAAAACAAAAAAATCCTGGGTATTTAGTTTTAAACGTATTTTTAGCCCCAAAAGCTCAAAAGTGACAACTTGTCTTTTTTTTTTGTTTTCCTAGCCAATATGTCTAATTACTATCAACTGATCGAATAAGGTTTGTGTATTGACAGTGCTGGCTGTTTCTCACAGATCTTTACCTTCTCTTGGCTCACTGAAACTAAAATGTGCTACTTACAGTCAAGTTTCTCCAGTGGTGGCAAAAGTTAACTGTTAAATATTCAACACAACAGTGATCAAAGATGACCCATCATCATCATGACTTGAATCTGTGCTATGAATGAATGATTCTCTGCCTTCTAGTCTTAATCCCTGGTTTTGCAGACTGAGTGTAGATTAACTGTAGTTGTTAGATTACTGTTGCTCAAAGCAGCTCATAGCTAAAACCAGATGTAACTGCTTGCATTTTCGTTGCGAATGTTAACAATAGACATCAGGTATGTTGTCTAATGAACAAATGAAGGCAACAAGGGAGTCTGTCACAGAAGTGCATCAGTGAATGTCTGATATACAAAACCCGGATCCAAAAAAGAACAATTGATCCAGAAGGATTAATAGCTAAATGGTGTTTTCTTCCACTACTTGAAGAACATTTAATGGAGGAAGCAGAGGCGTCTGTTCTGATGCGTGTAGAGTTTTATTGCTATTCTTTTAAATTCATATTTTCCTTCCCTTTGGAACAATTCTGTTTGCGTATTCTCAGCAAAAGGGTTTGCGAATACCAGTAAAAACATATTCTTCAATTTGTTTGGATTTATAGAATTGCCTTATAGCTATGGAAAGTAACAATAACTGGTGCAATAACTCAGTGGATATAGTCATCCCTTTGCAAAAATTTATCAAGCCAAGATAGATACGTGTTTCTATAGTCCAAAAGTAACAGACTCAACTTTGGGGAAGGGAGTGCAAAAGACAAAAAGTTAAAAAACAAGAACAAAAAATCTCCCTGCTTACTTAAAAAAGATCTATTTTTCACAGTCATCTAACTAGAGCAGGAAAACTTTTTTTTTAGGTTATATTCCCTTTTATTTACAAAGGATTTATACGTACCAACAGAATGAAGTGGAAAAGCTCGTGTATAGTTTGAAGGTGTCATAAGAATGGTGAGCAAAGTGAAAACTATTTCTCTAAATGCAAAAGTCTGAAGAGAATGAGAATACCTACAAAGGAGAGCTTGCCTTCTTTCAAAGATGAAATGCTTTTTTTTTTACGCCCCCC
>NW_009594682.1:23561-25148 GCF_000690535.1 Cariama cristata
CCCCCGTTAGTCTTGAATATGTAAAGTATAATTCAGGGAATGATCTTTCTTCTGTTCAGCAAGAATAGTTCTACACACTCCAGATTCATTCAGATAAGAGAGCAGTTTATGGAAATTTTTTTATCATTATTTCATTACTGGATCCAAAGATACATTGTCTGGTCCTTGCATTTTTAAAAGTGGTAGTTCATTATTTTCTTCCTCATTTTAACCAACACCTTAAACGATTCAGAGTATTTTGCTTCAAAAGGAGTCAAAACTATTTGGCGTAATACTTTAAAAGCAGCCCTTAGAAAATATGATCATGCTGAAGCAGAAATCAGTTTCTTATCACTTCAAAATATAATTAATTGCTGGAGTAACTTAATGTATTTGAAAAACGCATCCTGAAATGGGGATTTAGGCTTTACTACTGGTTTGCTTTTGCTACTTGATCTGGATATCAGACCACAGTGAGGAGTTTGGATCATGGTTGTCACTTCAGTGCTAATAAATGGACCATATGCTGTCTGAACTCTGACCTTAGACATTAAAGAATTCCTTTTATTGGGAATTTACAATTCAGTCCTAAAAATTCAAGTCTGTAAGGTCAATCACAAGAGATAGTTGGTGGGGAAGGAGTTGCATAGTTTAAAGAAATCAGTGGTTATATGGAGGCAAACATCAGAAGGTGCTTTTAAAATATTTTACATTCTTTGTTTTCCTTTTCTGTGCTTCTCCCTCTTTTAATTTGTTGTCTCAATACATTCAGGTTTTTTTTTGCTTGGGTAGTTTTTTGCATTGGAAAGTTAAAAATCAGCTATAGTTTTGTTACAACTGCTCTTGAGATGGTAAGTGATTTGCAGCAAATCGGTAGCAAGTATTGCAGAAACATGACACTAGTGGCCAGCCTACACTTCTAACTTCTGCTTAGGGAAATAGCTGTGCTATATCCCCATATTGTTAACATATATATGGAGAGCACAGCTCCCCAGACAAATCTTTACTACTGGTACGTCCCACAGCTTTACATATTTACAGGTTAGTTTAGTTTTTACCATGTAATTTGGTACTGCTTTATGCAGAGCTGAAAAAGCCTTATATTAAAACTGCTTATTCAAAGCATCCCCAACAGTGTTTCCTTCAGTACAGCTCAGTTATGCACACAGGCCCATAATCCCTATGGAAACATTTGATATTTAAACCTGCAACGAAGTTTAACAGCGATTACAGAGAACCCTAATTTTGTGTTGTGCTTGCAGACTGATGTCCAGTGAGTGGAAAGGTCCCATCGTGTTTAGAAATGGCAGCTTCCTTCTCTTAATGGGAGTAGAAGAGAGCACAGCTTTGCCTGCACGACTTGATCTGTATTGCTGACTGTCAGAAACTAATGCTGCAGGAAACAGGCACTAGCAAACTGGAGCGATGTCTAGGGGAGGGATTAGGGGGACTGACTTTGACATGCCACCCGCTGCGTCAGGCTGTGAGGTGGGAATGCTGGTCGCACGCTGCTCTCCCTGAAGAGTCAGACCAAGGGTAGCATCTGTTCACTTGCCTTCTGTTCCAAGGAACTCACCCTTAGTATTTATTTTTCAAATGGTTTGAATA
>NW_009594683.1:0-222 GCF_000690535.1 Cariama cristata
CATGTCCCATCCCACGCTATCCCCCCCACCCACTCAACCTCTGACGTTGCTTCTACAGGGCACGCTCTTGAGAAAACATGGCAAGGGGACAGAGAAGGTAAATAGCCGTGGGCTCCATGTGTGTCATCGCCCTGTGGCCACGTTCGTGGCCCCCTCCCCACACCCCCCACCCACCTGCTGTTGAGGTCCAGGCTTGTCCGTGCCTCCCCCGTCCGGCTGTCT
>NW_009594683.1:632-908 GCF_000690535.1 Cariama cristata
TCCCACCCCAGCAGAGCCCTTCCAGGCTGCCTGCTCCCAAAGCCCGGCTCTTGGGAAAAGCCACGTTGGCATCCGTCTGGGCAATGCCTCCGGCTTGCCCCCCCCTCCGGCTCCCCCCTCCTCTCCCAGAGGACGCTGGGTCCTGCCCCAGTTTGCTGAGCTTTCCCCCACCTGCCGTTATTTCCCCAGCCCCAAAGAAGGTGGGGAACAAGCTTGCCCCCCACTCAGGCAGAGACCTGACCCGCTCATCGCAGGTTCACCAGCAAGCGCACGGGG
>NW_009594683.1:1122-1337 GCF_000690535.1 Cariama cristata
TGGTCCGCCCCTCTCGCCTCCTCCCCATCCCTTGTCCTGTGCACTGCGGAGTGGGGGGAGTGGGGGGTCCCCAGCTCAGTACAGTGTCACGTCGTGCTCTGTTTGGGACACCAGTGTCCCCAGCTCCCAGCCCGTTCACTGACTGGGGGAGATGGGGACAGCAAGGGAAGGGTTAATGGGAAAGAACTTGAGGGGGGGTGTGAGAGGTACAAAGG
>NW_009594684.1:0-302 GCF_000690535.1 Cariama cristata
CAACATGGCATGGCACATGGTGTCGTGGCATGGGGCAATACAGGACGGCATGGGGTGTCATGGCACAGGGCGACACAGCACGGCACAGGGAAACACGGCACGGCACAGCATGGCATGGGGTGACACAGCATGGCATGGTACGGCACGGTGCAACGTGACACGAGGCAACAGGGCACAGGGCAACACGGCACGGCACGGGTAACACGGCACGGGGCAACACAGCATGGCGTGGCGTGGCACAGGGTGACACGGCACGGCACAGCACGCTGCAACGTAGGCCTGGGGTATGTGGCACGGTACGG
>NW_009594685.1:0-387 GCF_000690535.1 Cariama cristata
CGGGTCTTGTTTCTTTTTCAATGCGGGGCAGTTTGCACTCGGGGGTCCCGTCCGGGCATCCATCTCGGGAAGCGCTCACTTCACTTTCTGGAACACCTGGACACACACCTCGTCTTCTGCGGTCATGCGCTGGGGAAAGGGGGACGAAAGAAGGAGTTTAGGCTGGATCCTCTAGTTCTCTCCCTCCCCAGCTGCTGCCACTGCAGCCCTGCCTGCCCTCCTGCTGATGCCTGCGAGTTTCGCAGGCCACATGCTGCTGCCCGCCCTTCCCAACCCTCCCGAAGCCCCAGCGGGTCAGGCTGCAGGGCAGGGAAGGGCCATTGCCTTTGTTGAGCTGCGTTAACTTTTAAACCTTGGAGGCGGATGTTTGTGTGAAGTGGCGGGTGG
>NW_009594685.1:412-1750 GCF_000690535.1 Cariama cristata
GAAGGAAGCTGCACGGCTGGCTCAGAGCCTGCAGCACCCGTGCTGTGTGTCCCCCCCGCCCGCTGTGACTGGGATTTAGGAAGCAGTGCTGGACCCCTCCTCACCAGATGCAGCTGGTCCCCCTCCAGCCAGTGCCTCCAGCCTCGGTTCCTCTTCTCTCCTAGCTGCTCACACACCAGCTGATCCCCGTCCCAGGAGACAGTTGTCTGAAAAAAAGGAGGAGAAGGGAAGACGTGGTCCCACGACAAACGTGTCCTGGCAATACAGGCTTCCAGCAGTGACGCTGACTGTTCCTCTCAGATGCATTTTCAAATGCAGTCCCTGATCTGGCGTTTCTTTGGTAGCTCCTTGGGACTGATGCTCTTTGTGGGAGGTGAATGACCCTCTGGCTTCCAAGTGCAACAAAGTACTGCCAAGTGGGCTGACGTTCTGTCTTTTCAGGGCTTTGTTTGAGAGGGTAAGTACCCTCTGGGTCCCAAAGTACTGGGTTTTTGGCTGTTTGGTGCTCACCCCCTTTGCTGTGAGCGATTTACTCATAGAACCACTTATTCTTGGACCTGCAGGGACATGCCAGCTCTGGGCTGGGCCCTCATCTGGTTCGTGAATCAAAAGCTGAGCAAGTCTCTGAACTTCTACTGCACCCCAGTCCACTGTCAAACCGCATTGCTTGGGCTTCTCACCTGGCACTTGCGTCCATCCACAGGTCCCAAGTCTTCTTCAAACTGGACTCCCAGGTCAAAATCCATAACATAATCCCGCAGGGAGGTGATGGTGCGGATGACCATGTGATCTCCCGTGTGGATGATCTCTTTATCAGGCTTCAGGAGGCAAACCAGTTTTCGCAGGACCACATTGATATCTGGAGGATGAGAGGGAGGGGAGATCTGTGGACGACCTGGGCCCCTCCTCTAGCAGCATCCCCGCAGAGCTCCTCCGCTCTTTTAGCCAGGGATCTCCAGCCGTGACACCTCCTCACCCCTCCCACCACAGCACAAAAGCGATGGTCGCAGAGAGAAGGGCCAGAGGGTTCCCAAACCCCTTCCTCCCCTTCCCGAGTTCTGGCATTTTTGGAGACAGATGGAAGCAAAAGGGGAGGAAATAGCGGGATAAGGAGCATGGAGTTACCTAAAGCCCGCAGGTAATTGTCCATGTTCTCCTGGGAGACGAAGCGGTAATAGCCGGTGAGGTTGGGAGGCATCCCGGGGCAGAGGGACAGGGCCGACGGCGAGGAGGAGAGAGGGCAAGGAGCGGGACAGGCACGGAGCCGGGACCGAACTCTCTCGCCGGGCGGGCAGGACCCTCTCCCGCGGTGCGGCGAGGCCTGCGGGGCAGCCCGGC
>NW_009594686.1:0-4350 GCF_000690535.1 Cariama cristata
TGTTTTGGTAGGGCCTAGCAGAAGTGCGGGGCCAGCCCCCCGCCCGCTGACACCCTCTACCCCCATCGCCCCTCTGCCCCGCACCCCAGTGTTTCGGCGCTCGTCGGTCCCCTTGGCCGAGCCCCGGGTGCCCAAGGGGAGCGGTCAGCGGTGCCCCCAGCTGCCTCCACCTCTGCCAGGCTCCTGCCACCGGGCAGAGGCGCCTGGTGACCCTCCAAATCCCACTGCGGCAACGCCTCGCGCTCTCCTTTCCAACATCCCTCACCCTACAGACACCGCGTCCCTGGGAAAGCAGGAAAAAAGCCCTTTGCGAGCGTGGGGAGTCCAGGTTTTGGGGAGACCCCCTGACTCCGGGAGGCAGAGATGCAAGGTACGTATCTCGCATCCCGGAGGCTGCAGCCTTGGGGGTCAACGGGGCTTCCCTACCGTCCACAGTGCCACCATGGAAGGGGTGCCTGGGGAGAGGCCATCCAGCCTTAGGGGCAGCTCAAGCTGTGCCTTTTGCACAAAGTAGCTGCGTACCAGCAGTCCGCTGGCTTCTGCAGAGTCCCCGATAATCTATATTAATAAGACTGAAATTAAAAGCAAGCCCTTGGGTTGTAACGTGGTTCCCTAAGCTCAGCAGTGGAAGCCAAAAATGTTTTGAGTCTGCTTGTCCACTTCAGCCTGAAGCCCAAGTCAAATGTTTCAGCTGAGCAGAGATGCTCCGCACCATGTTTCCACCAGGCATACCACCGGACATCTCTAGGTCTTCGTGATGGAGATACTCAACTCAAACCAGGCAGCAGCTTTGCTGGAAGCAGCCGGCCGGAGGACGAGGTGGGAATGCTGTGAGCACTCGGTAAGATCTTACAGCTCCAAGACATCTTTGAAGGGCCCAGAAATACAAAAGTCTCCGCTTTGAAAGCTAAATCCCCATGAACTGGAGGAGATGAATGAAAGAGGGGAGATAAATGAAGAGGGGAGAGGTTGAGCTTTGCTCAATAGGTGTCCGAAACGTGCCGGTGTTCTGGATGAACGGGGTTTGGAGCTGGCCGAACAAGTCAGGTACGCAGCAAAACCAGCTGTTTCCACTCCGGCCCCAGGCGGAGTGATTGGTGTTGCACCCAACCATCAGCACGGCGGCTGACGAAGCAGAATGACCGGCTGGATGGCTTACGTCCCGCTCGCCTCCGGGTCACACCTATGCAAAGAGTCGGATTAGCAGCAAGGGAGCAAAGGGCAGAGCAGTGGGACGGGGAATGTGCTTGACCCCCTCCTCTAGCACCTTCTCATTCTGTCTGAGTCCGAATCCATTTTCTTGGCAGAGTCTACGAATCGGCTCCGCAACTCAAGACCTCAGTGCAGGAGTTCGATGCAAATGTATGGAGGAGAT
The DNA here is from genome assembly GCF_000690535.1 of Cariama cristata. Classification (NCBI taxonomy): domain Eukaryota; kingdom Metazoa; phylum Chordata; class Aves; order Cariamiformes; family Cariamidae; genus Cariama; species Cariama cristata. Next base: position 1,376 of record NW_009594686.1, read on the forward strand.
AAAAGAACATTTAAAGCCCATCCTTGGTCACCCATTAGGGGCAGCGCCCTAAAACGTGAGCAGCCATCCCTCGTCCTTTGTGAGGCACCTTCTGAGGGGCAGGTTGGAGGTAGGGGATGGACACCCCGCCATCGCATCCAGTCATAGAATCACAGAATGGTTTAGGTTGGAAAGGTCATCTAGTCCACCTCCTCTTGCAACAAGCAGGGACATTTTCAACTCGATCAGGTTGCCCAGAGCCTTGTCCAACCACACCTTGAATGTTTCCAGGGATGGGGCAGCTCTGTTTTGGGAAGATGAGCTGCAGCACCAGCACAGCTGGACCCTCAGCGCTCCAGTTCATACTGGTTCCCTTCCCACTGTTTGCCGGGTCAGGGCAGGCAATGAACTGTCGAATGGCACAGCTGGTGGGAGGATTTGGCTCTGTAGGTAAGTGTTTGCTTGAACTGTTTAATTAATGTTTGCAGTAACTTGATATAACCATAACGTGCAGCACTTACATCACATGTTATGGGTCAGCATCCTTGCGGTGGGAATTCGGGTGGCTTCTGCGTGGTGCCACGGTCCCTGGCAGGGCGGGAGCCATCCCGGGGGACACCGATCTCCCCACAGTGTTGTGTTTGTCAAACACCGATATAACCATAATGTGCAGCACTTACATCGCATGTTACAGGTCTGCATCCCTGCGGTGGGAATTCGGGTGGCTGCCACGGTCCCTGGCAGGGTGGGAGCCATCCCCGGGGACACCAGTCTCCCCACAGTGTTGTGTTTGTCAAACACATCCTTTTCTGTAAGCCCCAGGAGATCCTGAGGGCAAACTCTGGGTGCCCTGTGTGTGGGAAACTCCAGCCCACCCAGCACTGGGTACCATCATCTTCATGGCCTTGGGTTTACATCCCCTTCCGTACCACAGGCAGTGGTGGAATAAGGCCCATGTTCCTTACAATAACACAAAATTATCTACTTATTCCCATTTTATTCAGCCTCTGGGCGTGGTGGGGGTGGATCTTCTTATTCAGCCGTTCAGTTATTTCCCACAGATAACCTCGTGGATATGTGTAATACCATCTCAACCACCCGGCAGCTCCATCGGCTTCCTTGCTTTGCTCATGTCCTGCATCCTCACCCCGGAGAGGGGCTGTAGGTAGCAGGATGAGGCCATCAGCTGAGCTGGCTGGGCTTTTAAGTTTACCAGCCACTCGGATGCCTGATGCCGTGCCTCTTATCTGAACCCTGGATTCAGCCCATGGTACCTCAGCTGACCCAGAGGCAAGGTGACACCCCAACATTTTGAATCGTTCATCCAAAGGGACCGGTCTTCAGCTGCTGGAGCGCGGGCTGGATGAAGCCCTGGGCTCTCCCAGCTGCCGGGTGCATATCCCGTGTCTCTCTCAATGTGAAAAATTGGGTACGCAGCTCACAAGGCTGGGAGGGCTTCTGTCCCGACGCTAACCCATGGTGGTCTTTGTCTTGCAGGGACCACATCTTGCAGCATCGCTTTCGTGATACCTCCTCACCTGGTCTTTAGCCAGCCTAGCCCAACTGGGCAGACGGGTAGGCAAATTGGGCAGCTCTGCCCAGCCCCGTTACTCTCTGCTGCCCCTCAGACATGGGTCCACTCCAGATCCTTTAGGGTGGTCCTCCTTCCCCTTCCTCAGCCAGGAGGTGCAGGATTTCTGGCTGAGGACCAGAGCCCTTTCAGGGGATGTTTCAGCCGGAGCCATGCGTCATATCAGTTATTTCGCAAGGGTGCTCGCGCAGTTCCCAAACCAGGGAAGTCCGAGGGAGCTTTTTCAGCCAGGTCCTATCTGATTTCCCAGCATCGATGGAGGGAGAGTGAATAATTTATCTCCTGTCCCCCAGCTCCCTCCCTGTTCAGGTTTCACCTCAGCTCTGCTTTGCCCTTACCCTGAAAAGATGCTCCGGTGCCAGCTCCCGTGCTGGTGAAATTTCTGACATGGGCCAAGCCAGCCAACATCTCCAGAGAGACGGCTGGTGCTGGCGATGCTTACCCATGTGCCAGAACGGCGGTAAATGGAGCAAGAGAAATAATAGGATGAATAACAACAGCTCCAGGCAGGTTCCACAGAAAGTTTTTTTTTCAGTTCCTCTTTCATAGCATAACTGTAGCATCTACGTTGGTTTTATTGTTTATTATTAATTCAGCAGAAGCACACAGAGGCCCTGATTGAGTTTGGAGCCGCGCTGTACCAAGCACCGTGGGAATACACAACAGGACGTAGCCCCAGAAGAATACATGATCGGCCCGAGAACGTGTCCCTGCATGAAAGAAGAGAAGTTATTTGGTGTCTTTTTCTATTTTGGGAGATATGCAAAAGTAACAGGTGCCAACGTTAGCCGTGAAACCCATTTTACCTTATTAATTTTTTTTTTTTCATGCTTGTTACTGCGTTTCTTCGCATTGCATAACAGCTTTTGCAAACTGCGATGAAGATTTGTCAATCACCTTTTGACTTAGGGGTCATTACACCTTCCTATGACTCTGGAGGTATTTAATAAACCAGTTAAACGCTGAATCGGGATGATAATAAGAGAACTAGAGAGTTAATCTTAGAAACACAAGCCTGTTACAATGGTATGTAGTAGTGTGTAACTTTGTACCAGGGCATGACCACATCTGGCATAAACGTGATGACAAGACCCTTAAATCAAGGACGTTGCGCTCATTATCAGGGACTGCACTTCAAGGCAGGAACTCTTAAATCATTACCAAGGGCCTTGTTAGGAGAACAGGACCTGAGACTGCTGTCAATCAAGAAAAAGGAAGATGAGAGCTAAAAGTTCAGCAAAAGGACATGGTGATGAAGAAGAGTGGAAGAAGTAAAAGACCACCAGATGTCTCTGAAGACCCCCAAAAGGACTAAAATGGACATACGGAAATGGGGGTTGCCTATGATAATGAGTTCCGGGAAAATTGTTAATATGTTAATCATCTCTTGGAAGTCTTATGAATA
>NW_009594686.1:4557-4857 GCF_000690535.1 Cariama cristata
CGCTCAAGGAGGAAGACTGCAGCGGGACACGCTCTCTGGCGTCACATACACCTGAACGGGGACATCGGGGGTTTGCCTAACGTGGTAAAGACCCAGAGCTAAACATTCACCTAAGGAGTCGCATGTATTTTATTACGTTCCTCCCTTTCTTTTGCGTTTTTAAACGACAATATAACATTCTCTGTTATGACGTGTAAGCGTAGGCACTTCAATTTTCAGGAGACTCCGCCCGGTATTTTATGTGTTGGGGTTTTTTTTTCCGGTAGCCCAGCACCACCGGCGCAGCCCCCGCGAATCGCC
>NW_009594687.1:0-253 GCF_000690535.1 Cariama cristata
GTGCTGTCCCCTTCGCGCTGGTTCGGGAGCCCCGGCCACGTGTGAGGTTGTTGGGATGCTCGGAGATGTACGAGCAGAGACAAGATGGGTCACGGCTGTGGAGAGCTCAAGGTCTGGTCGTGGCCACTGTGCAGATGCAAAAGGAGGCCAGAGAGCTGGGTGAGGGAAGAGGAGGGAGAGGAAGGTCTGTCAGGAGGAAGGGCAGGCAGGGAGCACGGTCCCCAGCCAGGAATCCCTCTGCCGTCCCGGCCAA
>NW_009594688.1:0-33049 GCF_000690535.1 Cariama cristata
TATGGTTTATATTTAATGATATAAATAAAATTTAACAATAGTGACGTATAAATGAAACATAAGCTTTTAACGTAAATTTAAATTGAGAAAATTAATTTTAGTATATCTATTTAATAAACATTGAGTATAGAGTATGCATTACTATTTATGATGTGTTATTACTATAACATAATGTCATTTGCAGCCCTTTAGTGTCAGGCTTATGTCCCTTCCAAGCTCTTGAACACACACAAATTGGGCCTATTGGAACAGTCCTTTATGTGCCTTTTTGGTTTGGTACCTACCATTTTGTCCACCAGTTTGTTCTGGTACTTCCCGTCCCCAGAAGACTTCATCATTACTCCCAAGCCCAGAACTGGCATCTCTCCAACATCGTCTGCAGAGGCAGTTGCCATTAAGAAATTGTGTGGCTTGCTAGCACTGCCCTTAATTGCTCCCTTTAAGCACTCAAGAGAGCTCTTGCGTGGACACATTTCCCTCAGGAGCTGGAGCCAGTAAGTGCATCAGTGCTTAAATGTGGTGTTGACTCCTGGAAAGCCACAGTTCCAGCACTACGCATACACACAGTGCCCCAGGTGCATCTTTTCCTTTTAACATTGGATATTTGATATTCAAAATCCTTCTAACATTCCCCTCATCCACAGCCAGCTGCAATTTCTTCATTTGCTTATTATTCCAAATGTCGCAGATTCCTGTTTCTCCCTGCAACCTTCCCCAGATTCCCAAGTCTCTCCTAGTGCTTATCCTTTGCCCTCCCACTTCCCATCCAGTTCATCACTTCACCCTGAAGCTTTCTCTCCCCTGCAGCCTCTCCGGGGACTCACAGCTCATTTCACTTCCCTGCTAGGAAGCACAGAGCCATTTCTGAACGGACGCATCCGCGTGGGAAGAAGCAGGCAGAACATTTAAGAGCATATTCATAGTCAGGCCAAACAAGCGTTTCTCCTGTGCCAGCGAAGTGCTGCCAGGGCCCGCATGGGAGGCAGCGCCTTTTGTTGGGTGTTAGTAATGGCTCTGCTCGCCCACCTCTCAGCAAGCATTGCTCATATACACTGCTCCACTCAGGGCTTTTTCAGTGTCCTGGGCTCCTCCAGATGCATCCTACCTCCTTCAGGGGTGCAGGGAGACAGTGTTTTTGAACACTTTGTTGAACAAGGTCACCCCACTCTGAAGAACATTTACATAATGAGAGCTTGTGGAGCTGTTATCGTGGGTTGCATATGCTTTGACTTCTTTTGGCAGGTTGTTTCTAGGCCATCTCTTACTTCTGCCATATGTGAGAGAGATTTATGGCTGGTAGCATGCATCTTCCACACGTAAGCGGACAAGCAGCTCTGGAGCTAGAGCCAATCTTTCTATCTGTGACCTTCAAGCTCAGTTGGGGGTCTGGAGGAAAATTCAGTGGATTTCCAGTAATGACGATGCATTTGTTAGACTCCTGTCCCCAGACCTTGCTTAGAAAGTTGACAGCTTTGCTTGGTGCTACCAGCCATAAATTCAAGTGTTGTCCTTACCAGCTGTTTGAGACTTTTAACTTCTTTTTATGATCAGCATCTGCTGTTCATTTTTGCGCAGTAAGGCCCCTCCATTGGCAGTTTTAGCAGTTAGCCTAACAAAAGGTATCATCTGTGTACATCTCTGTACGCTCTCTGTAAATCCACGGTGATTTTAATTTCTTGGTAATCGCTCATTGCCTGCTGAGACATCTCTGCTCTCCCATGTACTTTCTTTTTTTGAGTGTGTGTTAAACATGTATAGGGTATTTCAGGAAAATACAGTATTTCAGTACAGCTGTGTAAAGGCCCAGCTGACTTTTGTTTAGCTACATTTTGCTGAATGCCTTCCCTGCAGGAGTGGGTAAGCACTGGAGCAGCTGCCCAGAGAGGTGGTGGACTCTTTTCCCTGGGACATTCCCAAGACCCACCTGGACCCCAAGGAACCAGCTCCAGCCTTGAAGCTGGCCCTTCGTGGTGCAGGGGGCTGCACTGCGCAACCTCCCCAAGTCCCTTCCTACCCAACTTCTTCTGCTGTTTCCATGGTCCTCTGTTCTCGGTTTAGTGGACAGAGTCGATTTGAAAAACAGCCTCGTTTGCCTCAGAGCACTAGACAGATGGAAAATTACGTCAGCTTTTCCTAGATGGTTGGCATGCTACAAAGAATATATCAGGGAAATACCCTGTTTCATGATGTTTACCTTTTCAGATTAAATCTGATTCAACGTGCTTTTCTATGAACTTCAGGAAAGAATTGGGCTGAGTTTGGCTTTCGTTTCAATGTAGTTCACAGAGGTCAACAGCATTAGCCTGTTATTGCAGCGCTGTACCAAGACAGACTGGAGTACAAAATATTAATGTTCTGTCCTGTGCTCAGACTCCTCAGAAAAAAAATGTTTTTAACCATTAGTATTTCATTATCCCTCCTGTTTCTTCTCAGAGGGAACAGCAAAGTTTCTGTAATAGCATGATCAGAGATTTCATATTATTTCAACGCTTCAAACCCTTTTGTATGACATCAATTCTTAATAAAGCATGTCACTTCCATGACTTGTTGCAATTCGTCACAGGAAACATTAAAGAGTTAGTTCTTATTTGAGGGTTTTGAGTGAGGTATTACGTGAGTTTTCCTGAACACTGGATGTGGATTCAAATCCTATTTGGATGTGAAAAACAGAATAACTGAATTCTCTATAGGAAGCAAATAAATTGTTTGTCAGTTGTGATGACCGCTTTTGTTATTTTACACACTTTTTCTAGGTTTTTCTTTAGCTGACCTTTTTTCCAGTGTAAGGCATACCAGTGTTACTTGAAGAGGCTTTGTTAAAAGAAACATCAATTTTTTTTTTCAGAAAGAAAACCCAGATTAACTGAATTGCTTCTGATATTAGCCAAACACTGAAGTCCCACCCACAGGGAAGTAAGATCCAGTTGCCTTAACGTCATGTCCGACTGTCTTTAAGATGTTCTAGAGCATCAGAAACATCTCCACAGGACTGGCTGGCAGCACTTGGGACCTACTGGAGGCCCATCAGCACAGGCATAGATTACTTCTCTCCACAGACCATTTGTTTTTGAGATGGTGTCGTGAGTCATCTAGAACAAATTACTTGCTTGCTATCAACAACTTCCACCAGCATTTATTCCCTAGAGAGGAATTTCCCAACCTCCTTGAAACACACTGTAATCCCAGCAGGATTAGTGCCTCACAGGCTGTCATTGCTTCCATACCGACACTTCCTTTCTGAAATGAGATAACTGAGAAACTGAATCTCCTGCACTCCCTGATTTTGCCACTTGCCAGTTGGCAATGTCTTATATCCCCTCTGGTCAAAGATCGGGCCTGGGCACAGTACTGGGGTGGCACTTGCTTGGGTGGATGGCCATCTCTTGGCCAAAGTTGAAGGGGACATGGGCTTCCCTGTGCTGTCTAGTAATCAGATAATCCTGCCCTCATTTCAGTTTTTTTGCAAGAAATGAAATGTTCTAAAATTGTCCAGATTTGCTCTTTCTATCTAAAATTCGTAGTCTTTATGTATAACTCATCCTGTGTCTCTAGAGACAATGTGACATTTACAGCTGAACATATGACTTAAAGAAGAACAATTCAGATCCGTAGATGCCCGACATTACTCGTGTACCACAGCTTCCTTCAGCTAGGAATGCAGCATTTTGAAACACAGGGCACAATTCACCAGCCTTGTACCTTCTGTAACCGTATGGCGTGGTGATACAAACAGCCAAGGTGGAGTCTCATTTCTACCACAGCAATCTAACATTAACAATTTCATCAAGAGTTTCAACTCAGTCCTCTCTTATCCTCTGATTTATGATATAGGTGAATTAACAATAAAGTTATTCCTACTGCATTTTGGCACATTCCACTGAAATAACTTGAGTTACACTAAATGAAAAGCACTAGCAATACTAAAATACTGTACATAGTCAGTAGGGGATCCTGTGACTGTGGTGTTAAACCATTGCACTCTGGTTTAACTTGAGTTAAACATGTGCACATGCTTCCCTAATCTCTAAATGCAATACTTAGATGTCTGAATAGCCAAAAGGTTGCTGCAGGTGTATTGAGCAGAAGAGTCTCAGAGGGCTGTCAGTGCCTGTACATTGCTGAAGGCATTCACCTGGGGAGCGAACCTAGAATCAGAAAAAGATTAAGGTTTGAATCAGCTCTGGAGGTTAGCTGGACAACCCCCTGCTCAAAGCAGGGCTAGCTTCCCAGCTAGATCAGCTTGCTCAGGGCCTCACTCAGCCAAGTTTTGAAGATCTCCAAGGATGGAGATCCACCACCATTCTGGGCAACCTGCTCCAGTGCTCACCTCTTCTTGTAGGGAATATTTTTTTCCTCTTGTCCAACTGGAGTCTCCCTTGCTGCATCTTGTATCCTTTGCTGTAAGTCCCGTCACTTTGCCCTGAGAAGTGGCTTTGTCTTTTCTATAGCCACCTGTTATTTACTGGAAAACGGCAATTAGATCTCACGTACCATTTCTTCTCCAGGGTGAGCACACTCATTTCTCCCAGACCCTCCTCACAGGGCATGGGCTCCAGCCTCCTAACCGTGTTGGTGGTCCTCCACTGGTGGACTTCTAAGCAGAAAAAGGACTCTTAAAAAAGAGTGGAAAATTCTTCTGTTTGCTAAAGTGAATGTAAAAGAATACATGCATATAAGGAAGAAATATGTGCACAATGAGATTCAATTTAGCAAGAGAATTACAGGATAACAAGAAATCATTCTCTGCGGTTTGTTCTTACCTTGTTGAATGGCCCAAAGAAAACACTGATAAATATATTCAAAAGAAAGGAATCAGCAGATGATTTCAAGCTAGATTGTCTATTACTTCTTTTGAATCTGTGCTCTCTAAATAGTAATTAATGTATCTAAAAAGATGAACTAGCCCTTTAAAAAGATTCATTCACATAATATTGATGAAAAGGTCTCAGGGACCAGAGAAAGAACAAGATAGAGAGTAATGAAATAAGTTAGACCTAATGAAATAAATTAGACATCTTCAAATTAGACAAGCCTGATAAGCATCATCTAAGGATACCTAGAGAAGTGGCTCTCACTGTCTCAGAAGCCTTAGCAGTCATCTGAAAAACTGAGTTATGGGAGATCAGAAAAGAGCAGATGCCTTTGAAAGGCTGAAAAAAAGAGGAGCTGGGAAATAATGGAACAATCAGCTTAACTTCAAGGATGTCAATCTGGCACCTTTCACAAGCTCTGAATTATTTTTACTGTAACAATAAAAAATATAAATCCAGATAACCTAAGCTGATTTTGCAGCAATCAATTCAAACTTTCCCCCCATGAAAATATATTACTAAGGCGTAAAAGAGCACATATTTCTAAAGTGTAGACCACTCCAGATCACCTGAGTGCACTTGCCCCTCTACACTTTTAAAAAAACCCCTCAGATTCAAAGCTAGGAAATTATAGGATATAGAAACATATATAAAAAATAAGCTTACTATAAATACCATAATGCCTCTGCCTCTGCAAATGACACGTTTAAAAACAGCGAACAGAGTGACTGAGACTGCAAAACTTGCGGTGGTGTTAAAATGTCCATAGGAGCATGAAAGTTGCACAAGAGAAGTAGAAATGTTCAACCCTTTTGGAAAGTGGGGGCTTGGTTTCTTTTTGTCCTTGTAAACTGCTATTCTGGAAGAAGGTGTCAACTCACCGTTTCTGTGGATTCATGCTTAAGATCCTACAGGTACTAAGGAATTACATTGCAGAAGACAGAGGGGGGTTTCTTCAGAAAAAGTGGATATCTGACTATGGGCCACTAACACCCAGCTCCACCTGTTATCTGTGGGAGAAGGTGAAAGCTCAAAGAAGTAAGGTCTCCTCTTTCTCCCCAGTTTAGAGCTTTTTCATCAGTGTGACAGGTAACTTGTTGCAGAGAGACCTGTTAGCATTGCAAGGGCCTTACACCAAATGGTGCACATACTCTGGCCACCCTGGCTACCTAGAGGCCTCTTAGCAACAGACAAACCTAAGAAAACACATTATCTTCCACCCATCCTTCTATCATAGTTGTCCTTTCAGTTAATTATTTTTTCCTATGAGTGGGGAGAAGCTGGTTGGATTCAACCCTACTTGGGATCAGAAACTCCGTTATCTAAAGTCTAAATCTACAGGTTTAAGAGGATTTCAAGCTAAGGCAGAGAGCCCCCTTCAGAAATCCAGACGCGACTTCGGACAACAGGATGAGAAGCAGTTTGCATTGCTGTTTCGGTAGTACTTTGAGATCGTCTGTAAAAGCAGATCAATTACACACCGACCCAGAGAGCAAGACTCAAAGCCCTCAAAGACTCTTTGCCTGTAGGACATGTGTTTGTAGGCACTGGATGAAGCTGGGAGCTTCTGGCTGTTCCTTTTCTTACCATGATGTAGTCATGCCCTTTGGCTCCATTCTGTACTGCAGGCAGAGTTGAGAAACATGTTTTCTGCCTCCATAGCCCATATTTCTAGAACAATTTATTGGTTCACTGGGTGGAGATCATGAGGCATTCTCACAAGTTCCAGTCCTTTTCTGCATTAAGAGGTATGTATTTTGAGTCAGAAAAGAGGGTATGTATCTTTACATTAAAGGTGATCTACACATTAAATATGATATTTTTAAAAATCACCATTCAAAATAATTTACATTATCACGAGTGTGTCGCCACATAAAAAGCCCTTAAACAATGATTACTGAAAAATCTTTGCATTTCATTTTTTCCTTTTGAATTCAAGAGAACTTTGCACAAAGCTAGTTGTATCTTCTTGTTCAGCAAATCAGCACACTTTGCACAACTGCACAGATTTTTTCTGTCATCAAGAGAAAGCGATTTGAAAAATTAGAATATGAAAATGAAGTTATGAGGCACAGAAACCCACCAAGAATATTCTAGAATAAATGCAGCAGCATAACTTCTTGAAACTTAAAGCAGTCATGAAGTCGCCAAGGATTTGAGGGTAGTGATTATTCCTCTGTACTCGTTGCTTGTGAGGCTGTATCTGCAGTACTGCATCCAGCGTAGGTCCCCCATTAGAAGATCTGCCAACAAACTGGAGAGGTCCACCGGTGAAGGCCCACCAGGATGGTTAGGAGGCTGCAGTGTACAACAAATGCGGAGGGGAGGAAAGAGCTGGGTTTGTGTAGCCTAGGGAAAAGACTGTTCAGGGAGTTTCAGCTGCTGTCCTCCAACACCCCAACAGGTGGTTGCAGAGAAGATGGAGCCAAACTTTTCTCAAGGGTGCATATTGATAGGACAAAAGGCAACAGGCAGAAGTTGCAGCACAGGAAGCTACAACTGGACATATGGAAAAATTTCTCCCCATGAGAATGGTTAAGGATTAGAAGAGCTTGTCCAGAGAGGTGGTACCAGTGCCATACTTAAAGATTTTCAAGACTGATCTGGACAAAGCTCGGAGCAAATTGGCCCAACCTTGAAGTTGGCCCTGCTTTGAGCAGGGATTTGGACTAGGTGACCTCCAGAGGCCCCTTTTAACCTAAATCCTTCTGTGTTTCTGTGATTTTATAATCAGAAAAACTATCAGTGATTGACTGGCTCCTGATGCACTGTCCTCAGCTGCTGTCTGTAGCAGGTCTTCATCTACAAGCTCAGACTGGCTCACCTCTCCATGGCAAGCATGTGGAACCGCCAATGCTGCCTAATTGAACATACGATTCCTGTAACAAGTCAAAAAAGGCTGCTGAGAACCATCCTTCAGCTGGCTCACCTTGAACCATTTAGGTTACCTGCCACCTGGCTTTACATCCTACAGATCTGCATACAGCACCATGGGTGTTACTGAACAGTTTCTGCTCTGTCCTCCCTTCTCCCCCTTACTTCTGCCTTTTTCTTTAGGTGAAGAAACTAACCAATTGTTGAGACGTTAGTAAGCAGATTTCAAAAGAATTTAGGAAGTTTTAATTATGCTGGATGTCATTACATTTGTATTTTTTATTGGGAGATGCTACCATGTTATAACAGTGCCAGGTTCATCATGCTGTTTGCTACCATGCAGAACCTGGAATTTCATTCCCCAGGAGATTTTGCATTTGTAAAAATGCAGACAATGGAGAATGAAGAGTTGAAGATGCCATTTTCTACAGGGTGAAATGGCTTCAAGAAATCCACTTGGAATATCTGAAACAGACATTTTTAGTATTTCAGGGTGTTTCCCCAGCTCCATCTTCAATACCCTAGAGCGTCAGCTGAATATACGGTCAGACAGCTGGGCAGCGTACCAGACTGACAGCTGGCCAGGGAGGCATTCAGACCTACACGGGCAAATCCTGGTAACACAATGTTCAGGGTATCACCTTGTTGCACAACAAGTTAGTTGGTGAATTTGAAGCCTGGGAAGCCATAGGAATGGGATTTTAAGGGGTAGTTCTCAAGAGCCTCCCAGATAGATTTGTAAGTTGAGGAGCCCTGGAAAAGATTCAGGGGAGGCTGCCAGAAGTCTGACTGCTATGTTCCTAAGGACACATATTTCCCTCCAATAAGCTGATATTTTCCAGACAAAAAGCATTCCATGAGGGTACTTTGTGGATATCTGAGATTTTTAATTTTTTAAACATTAGAAAGAAAACACTGTACCCTCTTTGGTGCTCGGTCATCCTGCTTATCAGCATTTTGATGTGAAACCCTCTCCGATGATTGTGTCACAATGAAACAACTAGCTCAGGATCCCTTCAGAGCTGCCAAGGACCTGCAGACTTCCAGAAAACTATTCTGGGCAGGATACAATTCATTCAGTAGCTTTTGGTTTAGGTCCAGCTACAAAGAATCACAGAAGGACCTTACAAGACCGAGCAACTGGGTGATAAAACAGCAAATTAAAAGTGATTTATGTGGGGAAAAATAATGCTAACATCACATGTAAAACAGGCTCGCAATTGACGCTGAGAACATAATAATGAGGTTATGACAGGCAATTCTACTGAAATATCAGCTTGATATTTACTAGCATTAAAAAGTGCCAACTAGACGACTGGAGGACAGAACAGAGAGCACACACTTGCACAAAGGCCACATCCTAAGCCTCATGTGCAGTTCTGGTTCCCCCACCTGGAAAGGACATAAAACCCAAGAAAAGTTCAGAAACATTTGATATAGATCATGACAGGTTTGGAGCAGTCTCCATACAGGGAGCAAACAAGTAAGCTATGACTCTTCAGCTTGGAAAAAGGATGACCGATAAGGGGTACGACAAGATGACAATAAAATCACAAGTATCCTATAAGGAAAGTAGTCAGCGATCAGCTGCGCATTGTTTCTTCCAGTGCAAGAAGTGGGGATCATCGAACAAAACTATTAGGAGCCAAAATAACCAAAAGGAGGTAATATTTCACACAACAGATAGGATCTCGGGTCTCCCTGCCACAGGATGTTATGAGCACTAAAAGTTCACATGGTTTCAGGGAGTGATTGGCAAATTAATGGAGGAGAAATATACAAAGGGCCATTAAACCCAAAGACACCATCTCTGGTCCAAGAAAGCCCTGGAGTCTGGGAGAATATTCTGGGCAAGGATCATTGTATGTTTGCCCTGTTCTTATATAAACTGTAAGAATTGTTTTGGCCACTGTTCCTATCAGTTTTCCCTTTAGGAACAGGCAAAAGTCCATTGCTAACACATCTGAAAGCCTTTGAGCTACACAAAAAGAAAACTGGGGAGGAATCAATAGTTTCAAGGGATGAACAAATGGAAAACAGGAGTAAAAGACTCAAAGCATCAAAAATACAAAGAGGTATACAGGTGAGGCAGGAGTGTACAGGCATGTTCTGGAGGGATGGTTCAATGATGGAATGCCTGGAGTTACCCATCCTGCCAAAGCCACACCTGGTTAACTCATTTAAAGAAAAAAGGATTATAGGCAAACACCTATGTAGCCAACAGCCTACTTAAATGTAACTGAATAGGAACACCAAATGCAGAAGTAAGAAATTTAAGTTCGTAACACAAGCAGCCAAACCTAAGAAGTAAACCAGATTTTAGTCAAAAAACAATACTCAGGTCTGTTTAAGAAACACAGAGCAACAAATTAAATAATAAACGCATATGCAACAAAGATCAGTGGCAGGTGTAGAAAATCCACCTGGAGTGACAGAGATGCTGACACCCGGCAAGCAACAACGCACCTTGAGGGTACACGCAGCCCTCGGTCCCTCCGAAACGGGCCCTTGCTGGTGCTCAGCGAGGTGCCTCGCACCCCTGCGTGGGCTGCGGGTCCCCCCACACCACGTGTCTACTGACTTTCCTGAACGCCAGCTGCAAAGTGGAGCGGCAAAACCATGTGGTGCTACGAGCGTGCCAGCCGACTTTATCAGGATGTTTGTTGGGAATAACAGAACCACTGTTGTATCCGCGCCGCTTTGCTGGGGGTTGTTTACAAGACTTGTCCTGGAGAGATGGCAGGGCACAACTGTGTGCCGAGCTCGGCTCCGGCAGCAACGCGGCACAAGCACACCGTTGCTTGTTTTCTGGGCTGAAGTTTTCCCACTGGGTGAAAGGCACCGATTTCCCTTTGCCGCAGCCTCGGATAGGGGTGGTTACAGGAGCTAAATTGCTTTCTTTTACTGCTAAGTCTAAATTTCAAGTTTATAGTCAGGAACTTTTCAAGGGGTCTGTATACTTTGAGAAGTCTCATTGACTTTTAATAGGATTCAGACATTTAAGAAGAAAAACCAACCATCCGATGACACTAGATTATGGTACATTAATTTTGTGGCAAACCAAAGTATGAAAATTCTAAGAAACTTCCAAAGTAATGACTAATATTAGGTAAATACTGAGGAAAAAGCTGCAAAGCAGTATCCCATGTGGTGTTTTCCCTCCTCTTTCTAGATTTTTCAGTCAACAGATTGTTTTCTGAAGGCTCCAGCAACTTCTCCTGAGGGTATCTCTAAGCAGAACCTAATCAGACTATTCATTTAGATGCAGGAAATTTTTTCTTGTTTCCCCTCTGTCACATATAAAACTCCCTGCCACCTGTGCAAACATCTACAGTCCTGTGTTTCTACAAACCACCGACATTAACTAGAGAAATCTTGCAACATTTAATAGGGACTGCTTACAAGGACAGACTTAATAATTCGTGAACTTCAAACCTAGTGATTTTTAAGATGTTCAGTTTTCAAACTTAACATGATTACCTATCACTTCTCTTTCGCCTTCCTTTTAAATTATTTGCAGCAACCCACACTGAAAACCACCCAAGCCGAGGTTCAGCCACCTGACCACCGGAGCCACAGCAGCACATCGCTCAGCAGAGACAGACAAAGAAAACACACCCCGTTTCATCGGGCTTCCAGCCTGGGAAGCTAGGACAGTGTTTTCAGCCCTTACTTAGAGTTTTGGGCATCTTCCTTTCTGGCAATCAAGGCAAGAGAAACTGGGAAGAGCAACCTGTGTAAGCACACTCACACTTAAAAAAAAAAAAATAAAAAAAATCTGCAATCTCTAGGTTTTTTTGGAGATATAGAGTAAAAATGCCAATCAGCACAAGAAAATGAGACTCCCAATTTCTTGGCTGAAATCTCCCACTTGCACTTCACAGGAGAAAAAACAAAACAAAACAAAAACCACCAAACAAAAAAACCCCTCCAAAAACCGAAGAGTAAAGCAAAACTTCATAGATAATGCAGGAAAGTGGGACAACTCAAAAGACTTAAAATGATGCAGGTTTGAGCTCTTATTCTATTACAAGTCTTAAGTTATACCCAATTTCAGTCAGTTTATGATCCAAGAACCTCATTTTCTTTAGCTCTCAGATAAAAGCTTTCTACTCTCATTTTAGTCTGCCAGTGGTAAGCTCAGTCAAAAAAAAAAGATCAGGATTGTTCGTTTTCTATATAGCTAGCTTTTTGCTGATTTAATTGTCTGGACTGTCTGTATCAACAAGTATTCTTATCAGCTTGTCATAAACTTGTATCCTTAGCAGAGTCACTGACTGAAACAAAGATTAAACTGCCACCCAGGGACATCAATAGATATAGTAATAGCAGGCATAATTCAAAACAAATTCTGGATTCTTCACATAAGTTTTAACACTTTCCCTTCCGATAATTTATGGAGATCATTAGAGCATAAAAAGATTAGATGGATTAAAACCAGTCATTCTCAGGGTTGAGTACTGCAGACTGTGATGGTGAAGAAGACTTAAAAATGACACAGGTCGTCCATCCTTCTTCCATTTCAACTGCCCAATATGTCAGAATAAATGCAAAGACATGAAAACCAATGCCAAGTTTCATGCTTGAAGTTTCAAGTTGCTGTAATTTTTTCCCTCATACACTTTAAGAATTAAAAATTATACTTTGCATACACCTCCATTCAAAATAAAACTCTGCTATGCTGCTCTTCAGCCTAAGGAGCTGCCAAAAAAGCACCTGTCCAATTGCAGCTCCTGATTCAAAGAACAAACTCAAACTTTAGCAAAATACAAGGGCAAGAACTGATTTTTTATTAACCTATTTTATGGACTCTCAAGAGGCAAACAAGTCCCGTCAATGGTTCTTCACTGCATGAATCTAATATCTTAACAGAGGACACAGCATTATTTCACTTTTAAGTCTCTCCCTCAAGAATACTCCCTTTGGTGAAGTAGTTCAAGGGCAGGCATGAGAAAGTCTGTTGTAGCAAGGTACAGCAAATGAATCCTAGCCATGTTAGGATTTCATCAGTAAAAAATACACATGGTAAAATTCAGTTTGACAAGCCACACAAATATCTGCATCTCCATGGTCCTAGTGGAGGACAATACCTTCTACCACTGGTCACTTTCCTTTCAGGTCAACTTGATACAAGTACAAAGAGTATTGCTGAAACTAAGCCACAAAGGATGGAATTTATATTAAGTTTCTGAGGTAGCCAACAATTTTTTTAAATATTTTTTTTTAAGTCAGATTAAGTAAATTACCTTTTTGGTCCTAAACAACCTCTTTTAAACATCTACTATACAACAATATATATACCACCACACTTTTTTTTTTTTTAAAAACTATTATTTCAGCTATAAAGAAGTATCTTGCAAAAATTAGAGATCACCCTCACTTGAAGAAATGAGAGAGAAACAAATGACCGCAGTAGATTTAAGGGACAGTCACTGACTCTTAAGCAGGTACACTTAAGATACGAGTTTGAGGCATGCTCAGCATACCTGAAAATCTAGTTAATGACATTTACTAGCTGTGCCTGTCAAGCAATTCACCAGTCTGAAGAAGAATCTCAGACCATCAGTCTCTGGCAAAACGCATTCTGCAGTATTTTTTTTTTTCCAGGATGCTGTGCACGGTTTTATTTTGAATAAATGTTTACCAGGTTGTTTGCTAGATATCCTATATGTGCATTTGTATGCATACTCACACTGATTCCCTTATCCATTAAAGAACCTGCATAAGTAGTAATCAGATTGGGTGGTAGGTGGGGTAAATAATCTTAAGAGAAAAAATGTTTTCTAGAACTTCTGTGCTTTGAATGAAACCCCATTTTTTTCTTCTGAAAGCATTCTTGACCAGTTACACAGGCAGTTCATATGTACATACCGTTACTCCATTTCAAATACAGGTTTTAGATTTTAGTGGTGCATGGTCCACTGCCAGCAACAGACACACACCCCCACCAGTAATATACAGCTTAAAATGTTACAAAGAAGACACACTTGAAGAGAAATCTCTTTATAGTTTTCACTTAAAAAATAAAATAGGCAAAACTTTAAAAGAGGAACATCCCATTCCAACTGAAATTTTAAAATGCACTTCCATGCTAAAAGCAAAAGATGTGAGCCTCATGGAAGCTGCCAAGTAAGAGAAAGAAAAACCTAATCTTTCACATTACTTGTATCTGTGTCTTTGCTGTCCTGATTTACATGACTGGTGGCATTTTTACTAGATTGATCTAAATCCTCAGTTTTATTTTCTACTTCCATAGCACTGCTTTCCACAGGAGTGTGGGAAGATTCTTCACCTATTTCTGCTTCCATTTTTGTGACTAAATCCTGTTCTTTATCTTCCACATCCATTCTTTCCTCTGTTTGTGCTAGCCTATGTTGAACTTCTTCTGCCGTTTTATTTTCCGATTCCTCCTCTTTCCTCTTTGCTTTAAACACTTCAACTCCCATCATCCTCAGGTAATGAAGTCTCTCATTCTTGGGCACAAAAGCACGGAGTGATGTCTTTCCTTGCCAACCACACAGCACTATAGGACACTGAAGATCATCAGGTTTTCTACAAACAAGCAGTTACGTTCGGTCAACTATGAGAAAGTTAATCTTCAAAACTTAATTTTATAGCCATACCCTGATAAATAAGTGCATAATCTTTAATAGTGAATGTATTTTGTAACTATTTGTAGAAGATGCAAGTACATTGGTCTTAACTTTAATATCTAAACAGGTACTTGCTTGTCTACAAGCAAGCAAGCAAAAAAAGTAAAGCTCAATGCTATTAGATTTCTGCAAAATAATTTTCTGGCTCTGGTTTCAAAACTAATATAAGCAACAGCAAGGTTAAAGTTTACATTTAAAAAGTTCTCAAGAGCTTCTAATACTACTTTGTCAACAATAATGGAAAATGAGAAAGTTTTAACTTTTTCTGTTCCAAATGCTGGACTTCACAGGGAAACAAACAAATCACGTGCAGCGATACTGTGGACCTCTGGCAGAACTACTAGCTCTCTTTTATAAAGCTAAATCCTACAAGTGTTTTAAGAATACACAAGCAGGACTGCTGCTTTCCCTGTTATATTCTTTGTATCCTGTCTGGCTTTACTGTTGACCTCACTGCATCTCTATGCTTCCACTCTGTTTTTGCCGAGTGAAAATAAATTATTGTCCAAGTTTTAAAACTGCATAAATGGAAAGCAACACGTCTACTTACTCTGGGTCCGGGTCGTACTTCAGAACTATACTTCCCATTGCTACAGGGAAGGGGGGTGGGGGGAACAAAGACAAAACAGATGTGTTACTTGGTACAATGTTAAAATGACTGTACTTTGAAAATGTTCAAGAAAACAAGTTTTTAGACAGCCACACAGCATAAGCTGGTTAGCAGTTATCTACATCAGTACAGTAAACTATAGGCAATACCAATTTTTATTCCTTTTTTTTTTCCCAGATCAAAGTATTTATATAGTTATAAAAGCAATTGCCAATCCTGCCCCCTCCCAAACCCCAAACAAAAAAATTTAAATACAAAACTACATAGTGGATTAATTTACTCAGTGAATCTAGCAAGGAAGTAAAATGAACGTAAGAGTATGCCAGCCCAAAATTTAGAAAAACTGTTGTTCCCATTTTGTCTCCTCAAACACTTTAGTACAAGGACCAGTGATGACCTGGAAATAGAACAACATAAACAAAAGGCTGAAACCCAGTGTTCATTTCTTCAAGTATCCAGTGCAGAAAAAATAAAAATTTAATTTGAGTAGACATTGCTCCCCATATTTAAGAAAATCAAATCTGAATAACTATATTTGAAACATAAAATCATGACAAATAATTGCAGATGACAAACAGTTTCAGCTAGAGCACTAACAGACGTACAGATCAGTAGTGTATATACAATCTTTGTTCACTGGATATTTTAAATGCTGCCTCACAGAACTGCTTCACAGAAGTCACAAGTTTGGCAACTCTTCTGTTCTCTGGAGTTCATAAACCTTAAAGGCTGTGATCAGAAAGGACCAGTTTCTAGTAGCACACGGGGTTTCAGTAATGCTTACTTACCTAATTAAAAAGTACACTGAAGACAAATTTAGTCAAAATTTTTAGCAAACAGTTTATGTGACAGGATTTTCATAGTCTTCTGTGTACTGTACCATAATCATTTTGCCATAGCACAAATTAGAAGGCTTACCCATGTCTTTGACTTTCTTCTGTGTTTCACTGCTAAATTTACTTAGGAACGGATTTTCCTGGGTTAGCAAAATTTTAACATCTTCTATGCAGACATTTATAATTCTTGCATGAATGAATGGGTACAGAGTATAAATTCCCTGTTTAATAAATAAATATAATTATTTCAAAATGCAATTTCTACTTTTTGAAAGAAAAAAGTTAAAAACAGTATGTCCTTTAGCTAATATCAGAAAACAATTTTCACATTTTAAACTATATTGAAAATGCAAATTGTCATTAATCTGACAAAGTTAATGCCAGCTGTGCTATAGGCTCTAGAGGAAACCAAAGTATCTCTTTTGAAAATACAATGTTATGTAATTACCTCTTGTGCTAATCTGAACGCACATCCAAACTGTTCACCATCACTGTTGCGAGACCAGACTTTTATCCCTGTGTTAATAACCTGCAGACAGTAAAGATAATAAGCATCATTCAGGAGTATAAATTCTAAATTATCACTGTGAAGTTTGTTCTTCCCAAACTGTTTGACTAAAAGGAGGAAGAAAGGATAATTCTGCTGTAATATTTGTTCGTTTGCACTGGATGCTGAATTAAATTAATGTGAAAATTCGTTCAAGGGAAAAAGGAATTCCTGCTATCAAAACGTACTTCTCTCTCAACATAAATGCCTTTTACTCCGTTCCATGTTGAAAACTGAACACTGTGAGGAAGTGGCAGCCTTAAAATGAGGGCGATGAACTATTAAGATCTAATTTTAATTTTAGTTTAAGTAAGAATTTTCTGGGTGATTCTGGGAAAGTCAATCAAGGACAGGATTTTAAAAATGCAGAAGTGCTTAGTATTAGGACACACTATATCCTTTGTGGTACCCAAAGTCTCACTGCCTAATACACCAGTTTCTTAAAATTTTGTCAATTACGTAGCCATTTCCTGCATGTAGGATGAAAGGATAATTATTTATCGATCTCAAAGATCTCTTGCAAAGACGTAATGAATATCCTTGGAAATTTTCAAGATGTGACTGGACGAGGCCCCGAACTGTATCTGATCTAGCTTTGAAGTTAGCTCTGTTTGGGGCAGGAAGTTGGACTAGATGACCTCATTCTAACTTATTCAATGACTTTTAAGACAAATCTTTAGCATTTGCAAGGCATTGTTCATGGGGAGTCACATAGAAAAAATGTAATATTTCCCTCTTATTGACAAAAACTACACTTCTTATCCCATTACCATTCAGCTTAACAAATTTTCAAAATGTTCAGTTGCTGAAATTACTTTGAAACAATGTCTCCATGTAACACAGCCAGTTAATAATTCAGCTGAAGTTATCTGTTATTTTTGGTAGCCTTTCAAAGCTCTTAA
This sequence comes from Cariama cristata, assembly GCF_000690535.1. Classification (NCBI taxonomy): domain Eukaryota; kingdom Metazoa; phylum Chordata; class Aves; order Cariamiformes; family Cariamidae; genus Cariama; species Cariama cristata. Next base: position 17,234 of record NW_009594688.1, read on the forward strand.
TACTTTTATAATTAAGAGGCTCATGAATACAAAGGTGTCAATGTAAACTTGTGAAGGTACCTGAACCACATAAAAACGCTGGTACACACAGAGCAAATATATATTCCCTTCCTCTATTTTTAAGTTCCCTTCCATCTGCCATAGAACATACCAATTTTAATCTTGGAGACTATTATTTACCTCTCAGAAACAACTCTTCATCTCCTTAACAGAGGAGGGATAGAGAAGAAAACATTCATTCAGACTGAAAAAAAAAAAGGCCTATCAGAGGGCTAATCCTCTATATAAACAATAACCTTGGCAATAAAGTTCAAGGAGACATCCACTGATGCTTATTATCTCTGTTGTGAAAACCTGAGGAGATGAACCATACCTTCATCTTCTCACTGTTGTTCAGAAGCACATTCCTTAGCTCCTTAGAAACCATGTACAGCTGTCTCTTCTTTCCTTCTTGAGTTCGAGTTAGTAAATTCATCTTGGGAAACGATGGGTCCAATGCATAAAACTTCCTGCGGACATACTTGTTTTGATTAATTGAACAATTAAATTACATACTCAAAATGCACGAGTTAGCCCATTTCCTCAAGCTATCTCTGCAAACACTCAACACTGACTCCAGAACACAAAAGATTAGACTTTCTAGGATGCATGACATCAGAAAAGACAAGTTGTCATAGACAATAAGATACACTTGAAAATTTCCAGTGCAAACTACAGTTGGTTATTTTTATTTAAGAAGAGTTTAAGGGTTGAGGAGAGGGGCACTTGATGCAAAGTTAGGGAAAAAGTTGTATGTATGACCAACTAGACACATCTTTTGTGATGAACTGAACCACTAATATTCCTAAACTACTAAGAATCTTACTGCCAAAACAAACATTTTTTTCTTACTGGATAGGAAGGAACAATGGATCATCTTCAGGGAGAAACACAAAAGGGTCTTCCTTAAAACCAAACAATTTCATTTTTTTAGATGGTGGTGGTCTAAAAAGAAAATACCATTGCATTGTCAATTTTAGTAAAAGTACTTGGTTCAAAATCAGTACATTCAGCTCATTTAGTCAACATCTGCCTTATGGGAACAACATTATGCCAAACAGAATACTGACATTTTCCTGTGCTTCACTGAGACAACACTACCCACTATTTAACTTCTCAAAATGAGGAAGTGAGAGCAGTGCTTGAAAACAAAAAACACAAAACCAAGTAAACAGAGATTTCTAAGGGAGCAATTGCACAGACAGTAAAGATCTTTCAAAGGTTAACTTCTGAAAGTAGTTTTTCCCTTAACAGAAGACAGGACTAACAGACTTTGCCAATGCTAATAAGAAAAGCTGTTATTTTCCTAACTTGCTGAAATACAAGACAGAAAACGTGGAAATGTAAGACAACTGAGCAAATTCATTAATTCTTCCTGGTCGACTTCTAAATGGGTCCAGTAACAAAAGAACTATAGAATACTCGGCAATTACGAAGCTGTCACAGGACAAATACTTAGACATGGTCTCTTACCCACATACTCCTTCCTTTTTGCTTTGTTCAGTGTCTGAATTCTGCAATTCTTGCATTTTCTTAGACTCTTCATTTTCAGCAAGGGTTGGTTCTTCAATAATACATTCAGGACCATTATCTGAATTAGCTGCTGTCCCTTCAGTATCTCCTGTTCTTTGTGGTAATTTCTGATGAACCTATTTCAAATTATAGTATTTTCAACAAAGCAAAAGTAGTATCTAACTTGTAACAAAAGGTACCTATGTTCTCTGTTTGTATGTACTTAATTCTTACCAATTTGTATGTAAGTGCTTAAATGGATTCATTTAGGGAGTTAATCTGATTACTAAATCAAGATACCATTATAAATTGCATTTACCTCTACTACTGCTCTGGACAATTTCTTACCAACTGTCTAAGAAAGCAATTTTTGTACCATTTACAAAATCATGTTCAAACATTCAGAGAAGACTATTTTAAGTCAGGATCTGCTGCTTTCCTCCTAGCACTCAAAATGATAACACACATCCTGCTGCTGCACGCCTTCTCTAAGAGTGCTACAACATTACACTTAGAACAGCATAAACTACTTGGATGATGCTCGCTTCTGAATAAATGCTTTTTCCTTACTGCCACATACATTTTACTCATAGGTGTTCTAATGAAGCAAATCAAATAAATAGGAACAGCTAAAAGGGATTCACACAAGAAGTTTCTCTCAAAGATATGAACAGCCTAACAGATCAAATAAATCATGCCAACTTAAAATCCTGTTGACAGGATTTTAAAGACAACGGACAACAAATGGATTAAAGTCAGATGGCTGAAGCTGCTGCTGCTCCTAACAGTTTTACATCCATTCTCCCTGGTGCTGATCTGCTATACTAATCTGCTAGTGAATCACTCCTGAGCAACCAGCCACGGAGTAAGATAAACTGAAATCAGAATTAGCTTACAACACAGCAGAAAAAAGCCTTCAGCAGAGGGACCACACACAGCTGAAGAAGTGACAGCTTTAGCTACCCAATCTAATCTGCTTCCGTAATTCTTTCAAAGCCTTAATTTTAGGTTCAAGTTTTATCTTGCTATTTTACTATGATTTCAAAATCCTTCCTCCTCTCTTTTTTCTATTTTAAAAGGAGATTTTTTTTAAAAGTTCTTAAAGGATTTAGGAATTTATTCTTAATTGACACACTGAACTATAACTGAAGGGCAGATACAAAACACTTATAGTATGTTTTTTATTATGTAAGCTTTCAAAAAAATTCCAGAAATGTTATTAAAAGTTAACATTTTAGCACTTTTAAAAGAAGTTACCTTAGGCTGGCGTTTATTCCATGGCATTGGAGATTTTTTTATTAACACAGCCACAAAGAAACCTCCTGTGTTCTGGTGATGTGGCAATATCCTAAGACTAGCGGGGGGAAAAAAATTAATGTTGCAGTGTATTCATCATCAGCATTCAGGTTCTCTCAAAAGTACTAGAAGAGTCACACTTATATTTACTTTCAGGGTAAACCAAGTATTCCTAGTAGGATTGTGCAGATTTAATTTCTCAAGCTAGAAACAGGATCCAAAATAGAGCGTTCTGGTAAAATAACTTGCATCAGTGCAATGCATTAGTTTAACCATTCACGTCAGAGCTTTAATGACTCATTTCTAAACACTATTTTTAGAATAGCTATGGAAAGTCTGTCATGGAAAACAAGTTACACTATTAAAATGTTAAAGTTTTACATACTTTTCCTGTAATTTTGGCTATGTATCTCTATTGGATGTAAAGAATTTGACCTGTTTGTGTGAGTACTTACTCCTTGTAAGCAACTTTCAATAATTTCTCTCAGTTCACTGGAAATTAAATATTGTGTACTGCCATTACATATGAAGCAATCAAAATATACGCCAACCTGTACAAGCATAGATCTATACTGCAACACATCCCTAATCTGACCTGATTATGATTTGCCCACCATCGTACAAGGTAACCATCAAAACCTCACAAAATCTACTCGGGGAAAACTTACCAACGCTCTAGATTCATGGCCTTTAGCTTCTCTTCATCTTTTACTGGAAACATAGTGGGACGTATTTGTGTTTGTCTATTTGAAGGCACATCTTTCCACTCTTCAAACCACTGTCCATCTTTCAGCATTACCTTCAAAAGAGTAAATATAAATACTATGAAGAATATAGGTCACCATTTTACAAGTTTTAATTAAAATACTTTCAAACCAAGGTTCAGATGCCAAAAAGAGAAGTTATTTTCTGTTACAGTAAATTAAGTTCTTTAAAGTGTATTGTTCCTTTGTGCGCTGTACGTGTGCACTTAAGAACAGGAGATTCTTGCCAGCTGTACCTCTTTGCTCTACTTTGTATGCTTCAAAAAGTGTTCAGTCAAGTAAAGACTGGTGCAGAATCAACTGCAGTGATCTATGGTAACCTGCTAGAACATTCAGAACACCAAAATCCAAATGAAAGACAGCGGTGGAACATTTAAAAAGATTAGTAAGCCATCACTTTTAGGATACACTACCTCTTTTTCTGCATGAGACTGGCTGTGAAATATTCTGCTACAGGCAGCTTCCAAGCAGTATACGAAGGAAAAGGCCTACTGAAGTCTAACAGAGATTAGAAATGAGGAATCCAAATTTCATTACATAAGAAAGATGCAAGAGTGCAACACAACAGCTTAGTAAGCATAGAGCCCCAAGAGACAGGCGAACATGGGTCACAGATAGAGATGTTTTCGAGGAAAGTTACTGAAGAACCACGTCCCCATGAATTTTCTAGTGCCTGTATCTTTATCCAGGACTCAGAAATCTATAAATTCACTCTAAGATACTGTGTGGACATAACATCATCTCATTCTCTCTAAGGGTCAAAGCTTTTGAAGGACTCTTAAGATACAAGCAGAAGGTTAGAGCCACAACTCTTGTAGCAAGGTATTCTGAATGCTCTTTAAGAATACCAAAGTGAAAAAAAAAATGGGGTAAAATTTGACTTGAGTTCTAGATGCCTAGTTCTGTACTGGACGCTACGGCTGTAAGAAAGGTCACATCTGGGGATGCGTGGGGCAAATGCATAAAATTAATGACTGAAATGACGGCCTGTTTTTGTTGTTAAGGTAACAAAACAGAGAAGTCACAGTACGGTGATGGTGACTTCAGGACTGGCAAGTACAATGAAGTGTTTTTATACATCTCGCTGTGATTGACTTCAAGGTTTAATTAAGTGTTCTACTGGCAACTGAAATGTAAAATTTATCTGGATTACAACTTCACTAAGAATGTTAGAACACAGATTTCAGCATCATGAAGTCTGGCATTTTCAGCCACTGATTAGATCACACCTAAAATATTGTGCTTTTGCATGTTCCTGAAATAGAAATGACTGCGCTTCCAGAATTAGTATTTCAAGTCCAAATATGCTACATGTTATATTGCTAGATGGAGACAGGATAGACTGCGATTCTGAACTGCTCTTCTTTGGAAGTCAGCTTGAGAGAAACAAACAATAGGACCGATAAATAACTAGAAGTGCAAACAAGTCTAGAACTATTTTTGATGTAGAAGAATAACTGCCTAACAGCCCTGCACTGTTCAGTTTTGGTTTACCAGCCTAACCACACAATCTAACTGGTAGAATGATAAAGTATCAAAGAACACGCTGAACTCTTCTCTATTGCACGTTTCATTAGCGTCTTGTGAGGGTAGAATGAAGACTACAAGTGTTGCAGAAGTAGATTACCAGATCTGGAGTTAAAAAGGTCTCTTCCTTCAAGACTCTGAAGTAGTTCATTGGAGTTCACTCATCATTTGGCTTAAGGAGAGAGTACTGAATGCTATTTCCAAGCACCTATGAGTGCCTTGAACAAAACCTTATTTTGCTGTTTCCAGAGATTTACAGTCAGCTAATGCTCAGGAATATTCAATGTAATCACTAAGTTGTAGAGCTCCCACTGAACAGACATTTCACCAGGAAACAAAAGGTTGCACCAAGTAAAAACAGCACCAAAGCAAGCAAATACATTCAATGATGAGCTAGCCAACAAGGCTTGAAAAAATTACAGTAGCAGCAAATAAGGGCTGCAGAAAGTCTGGCAAACTTTCAACAGATTTTATTAGCCTACTTTTTAAAATATCCATTAGGGAGATCTATATTTCAACTGCAAACACAGAAATAAATTTTACAGGGAATACAATATCCTCTTAGTGATCTTTATGTATATATTTTGTAGCTTTATACACTAAAAAAAAGTAAAATTAAGATCATAGAGCCACTGTTATGCATTCTACATTTATCCTTAAGGTACAAGCATCCAATTTAAACTTTTAGAACTGTAAGAAAGAAATCAGCTCGTTTCTAAGCTGGATTTCCAAGAGCAGAACATAAGCAAATCTTTATTCCACACATCTCGTTCATTAGCCTACACACAGGCATAAACCTGCAGACTGCCATTGCAAGAGACTACTGAAATGGTAAGAGAAGACAGAACAACCAATTGTGTTGCAAATGCACATGGTACAATTAAAATTTAATCAGAAAAAAAAACCAGGGTGGCCTTCTACTCTTCTTGATTATACTCTTAACAGGAAGCTGAAGCAGCTTTGTGTTTTTTTTTTACCCCTCCCTACTACAGTCTGTTTCCAGGACTGAAATCACATAAGGCCTGGAATAAAATACAGGATTCTATTAATATTCTAGAATTACTCACATCACTGCAGGTTTTATAGCTTATTTCCAGAAATTAAAATGTAACAGCTTTTACTTCCAAATGATTCAAACGGACCAGCTAAAGAACTGTACGATCTAACACTCACAGACTGTGAAGCTGGAGAAGGAGAGCTAACTTAAAAACTGGCTGAAATTATGTTGCCATCTACAGGCCACAAGCACTCAATAGAAAAGGCAATTATATTAAGAAAGTATAGGAAACAAAGCTAGAGGAAGAAGAGGAAAGCTGATGAGGAGACAAGAACTCATCAGAAAGATTTTTAGCCCTCTCCTCTACAATGCTATATAGTCTAAATCTCCAACTGCAAATCACTACCAATGCTTCAGCTCAATCTAAAGTTTTGAAATGTTACACTTCAAAATTTCCCTAATTTAACACTCTACCACAGACCAATTTCACAGAAATATCAGGTTAAGTACCTTCCATTTTGTAATTCCTGGCATCCTCTTCAAACCTGGTAACTCAGAAGAGACATCAGCAAGTTCTAAGGCACCTGAAATTCCAAGAATATGAACACTCTCGAAAACAGAATTTGAGAGTTCTGTTCCTAATTAACTTTTACAAAAACAGTTTTCCTTCAAGTTTTAAGACCACTGCTTTTTAAAACTTTCAAGGAACAAAATGTTATACAATTACTATCATGTAAATTAACAAGAAAGATCGTTAAGAACTGTTCATAGTAACTACAGAAGTTTGCAACCTATAAATTAACCAAAATATAATGGTTAGATACTTTTTGTAGCAGCTGCACGGAGTAATACTGTACAACCTGTAACATTAAACATTACTGTTCCATTTAGTTTCATCAGTTTGGATTTACTACACTGATTAAGTATTTTTTCAGAGAAGCACTCTTTTGGGATGACTAAGCCTTTTAAAATGCTTGATATATTCTCATTTTATGGACTTACCATCTTAATACATTCCAGTGTGAGAGGAAAAAGAATTAATTATTTTTCAAATGGGAAGGAAAATTCGAAACTGTTTAACAGTAAAGTAAGTGCTATCAACCTTACAGGACAAAAGGCTATGTGCCTAAAATATGTCAGATTACTACAAGAAACATCAACAAAGTATATTTTAATCTACTGAATAAAAACTTTAAGCTGCCCCAAGTACAGAAAGAATGATATAAAAAATTCCTGTTTAAATAGGTGATACTGTTTAAGTAGATGATCTCTCTAGAGAATACCCTTAAAATTTCTTATTTGTGATTCTGAATACTTAGTTATTACAGTTACGTAGGCTTTTCCTCATTTTGTACACAATTTATCAACCTGTTCTACATGACTAACCATTTACTCTTACCGTGATAGTTTAAGAAGTCTTTTAAATAAACGAAAAAGTGATACATGAATACATACACAAATTCCAAAATGACATTTCAAATCTGATTAAACTTGATGTTCACATCCGGCCTTTGAATATTCCTGCCTACCTACAGCATGACTTCAACTGATGCCTCAAGACTACATCAGATTCATCAGGCACTGAACAGTCCATCAGAAGTACTACAATTCCCAGTAGAGAAACGTGATACAAAAGTCTCACTCCTTCAGCCCTAAGTGGAAAGCAATGTCTGATCTGCTCCATAAGTAGCAGCGTAATACAGTGCTAGAAACTAAGCTAACACTGAGGAACCGATAAACCTTCTGGACTGACCTGAGCAAATCCTTGAGGTCCAATGCCCCTTGCAGACTACTGCACTACCTCACCCTTCTTTAGCTACACCTGCATTCAAGGTCCAAGGATAACATTCACTTGCTGGGACACATCATAGCCTCCAAGTAAGCCTCAAAACACCTCCACTGGGCAGAGACAAGATCCAAATGCCACAGCCAGTCAAGATCCTTACTTCCAAGTACTGAGTTTGCCCCAGATGCTGCAATTGTTGGTCTCCATTAACATCCACACTCCTTTGTGCTCCTATCCAAACTAGTCCTTACTGCTTTCCAATCTTGTCATTGTTAAATTTAACTCTGGTGTACTGCAGCCTTCAATAAGTCAAGCATACTATAATTTACTGGAAATGTCTATGTTGTTCTTTCACGCAGCGTGCCAAAGAAACTACCTCTAAATAAAAGTGTCCTCTGAGTGGAAATCAGGCAATTCCTAATTACCTGCAGGCATTTTAGCTAAACTGCTGCTCCTGAGACAATGAAATTTCATGCATAATTTAGAGCCAGAATAGTGACTAGCACAAAGAAAACATTACACAAAACAGGTTATTCTACCTCCAGAACCAGCTCAGCTCCAGGAGCAATACAGCTGCTTTTGCTCTGTACAATGCTCAACAAAGTCTGTGGAACTTTTAATGCAAAATCCAATCAGATGTCTCCAAACTTCAGGTTACTACCTCAGAAAAAACAGTGCCCATCAGCTCAACACTAGAAATCTGCGCTACTAAACCCCACTATCACAAAGTGATGCAGTGCAGCTTCCCAGCCCATCTCAATTTTTCTACCTCTTGTTACTTCAGATGATGGTGATTTAACACTGACTTAAGCAAGCCTTCATATGCCAGTTAAAAGTGTAAAAAAAATTCATGAGCTTAAAGACATTAAAATTCCAAGCATGTCAAAACGTTGGTCAAAGGATGCTAAAGGTATTAGTGACTTCCACCTACTGGTGCACAATAACATTCCTCTAACTGCTTAAGGGCTTTTTCCTCCTATAGCATACAGCAGTAATGTCCCACACTGTGTCTTCCACAGGAAGTACGAATGTCAGATATAGACTCCAACCAGTGGAATCAGTTAGCAGAAGCCATATAACACAGACTGAATTCCATGGATCTGTAGAAGTCTATTGTGTGTCATTAACACAACTTCTTCAGGTTTTATATTTGTACCTGATTTAGGCCCATTTAAGAAGACTGCTCATATCAACACCAATGAAATCCTACCGGTAACAAAAATTTGCTGCGGTTTCACATACCAGGAGCATGTTACCTGCACTAAGCTTATCACTAATACTACCATATGTATTTATGGATACATATGTATAGGATATATAGGTATCCTTTTACGGGCTGAGAAAAAAAGATTTCCCCACTCCATCCAAGCTCGCATTCTCACCTTGACTCTTTTCCAGCAGAGATGCGATCACAGCTTCATTTTCGATAGGATTCAACGAACACGTAGAATATACCATTCTCCCGCCTTCTGCCAGTTGTTCAACACCACGGGTTGCAATTCTTAACTGCAATCTAACAGAACAGTCTTGGTCTAGCCAGGTATCACGCAGGAACCAGAAAGATTTGCCATCAAATTTCTTACAGGTGAAGCTATATTGCAGACATGTAACCCTCCATGCACTAAGCCAGCACTTACTGAGTTCCACACAGCTGTCACCAGTACACAAATTAAAGCCAGTTTCAAACTGTCAACCCAGTGCAGTCTATACTGCAGACATACAATCGCACCTATTAAAACAGCAAGTAGGTCAAACATTAACACTACTGCATGATAACTTATAACATTCTGTATTCTGTTCTTTTTAGTGCCCCATTAAGTTTATTACAAAGTACTCAACACTAGAAAAATAACAAAAACCTGACTCTTCTTCTCAGAAATCTAGAGTTAAAATGAGGAGTGATCCATTAGAAATATTATGGACAACGAAGCTTAGCTAGCATTGTAGAAAAGTATCACTGAGCCGGATCACCAGCTTATAACCTATCTGCATACTTTCAATTAAAATAAAACCTATAATTATGAATGAGTTGCCAAGCAGTAGCAAGTCACCACAGGTCAGCCAAGTCACAGCAACTCACAGCATTCCCACCTTGCTACAAATGCACAGTAAAATGTTCTAAGATTTTTGATCTATGTTTAAATTACTGCTTTTTATCATGTGCCTGCACTAGGCTAATTACTCATTCACCATCAGTTAACATAAATTAGTCTCAGGTAACTGAAACCATTTACGTATGATCTCTGATATTCTAAAGACTTTAAAACATTACTATTAAATTTTACGAGTTTCTGTATTTTCCAACAGTATTTTACCTGCATAAACACTAAGAACCCCAACCAAATTATCTGTTCCCTGTTTGATTAGCGACCTTGTCTAAATTAACTCAATGAACATTAATGTCAGATATTCATAAGAATACAAGCAATTCAGATTCACACACTCCACTACTCACATCTGAAACACTAAACCTTCTCTGAATAGCACATAAGCTCTTGATTTGAGAGAAAAGTGACTCTTCTTAGTCTCTGCTTGGTCATATATTAACTTGTGAATGTATGCAGATGTTAAAGATACAGGAAAAGGAGAGAGAAATGAAAGAAGTGCAGATGTGTAATAAGCATTTTTACCCATGGAGCTGCAAACTGTTTTGTGTTGTCCACTTCTTCCATACATCAATGTTTTTCCTCATGGTTCCATCTCCACTGTAACAGATGTTGAACAGACACGTATTATTTGTGGGTAAAACTCATTTCATATCCAAGTAATTTATAGCAGCAAAAATTTAACAGCCCGTCTGTCATCTTAACTAGTTGTTCTATGCTGTACTGTTTGTATTTCTGTATCCTGAGCGCACGTTCAAAATTTAAAGTCCTTCAGTTGACCAAGTAAGTACCACTTGGAATGAAAAAAGTTCATCTTGATTTGGTATCCCCTTACCTAAGACAGTTTCAAGGCATTCACCTGTTTTGGAAGTTACTATAAATCATAACTCACTAAGTAACTCAAAAAGCATAACTCAGTAACACAAAAATTCTAGCACTGCACTTGGTGCAGTAAAACCTGTGTATTGAAGATTACATGCAAGATACCTGCAGGGGACGTCACATAAAATCCTGTCATAGAAGAGGACCTCTTTTCTTCCATCAACATCTATTTGTAGATTAGGAATGCTGGAGGCATCATGATTTACCACCATGATGCATGGACTGTTTAATCTCTTAGCTTGATGAACCAGCAAATAGCAGCGCTTGTTGTCGACATCATTAGCAATTACAAAACCCTCTGGGAACACAAAATAGTGGGAAGATGCTTTACTGTTCAATAGCTAAATAATTTTACATAGTTTATTGTCTCATCTTCAAAGTTGTGTAAACCTTTCACTAGAGATTTTTACTTAAAAGACTGCTTATGAATAGAGGACCCCTTACTGAACATAAGATAACATAAAGTATGTCAAGGTTTAACTGATGTGTCAAATACAGTCTCAAGAGTTCTAGCTTCCATGCAGCAGCAATGAGACACAACCAAGGGCCCTTTCCCTTTTCAAAGTAAAACCCTTCTAACAGAGAAAACCTTCACTGCCACCGAAGACAATCTCTGTACATCAGCAGATTTTCAGTAAAATGCAGAAAGAATCCAACCCCGCTCCCAGACTTCACAATTTCTATGGGCAGTATTTTCTGTGAGCATCTAACTGAAAGTAAAGATTCTGAAGTTTAAAAAAAAAATATAAATATCATGACCATTTTAAGGCTAAAGCAGTTTAATCCAGTGTTTGCAGGATACCACTAAGACACAAGGGCTCATGGGCCACCATCTACTAAGTAAACCTGATTTATATACAAAAATTAAGCTTTAATCACATCTACTGTAGTCTGAACTGTGAAGATATATACATATAATCCATCTCTTTCCTTCAAGCCAAGGAAGCCCACAAAGTTTCAAGGAAAAGGTGAGGTACTTCCCATCTCCTATCACTCAGCCACTTTGGGAATTCAATATGTAGTTAAATGCAGTTACTTATCTCTGATACTAAAAATAATCTTCTACAAGAAAAAGCAGAAATTCAAAGTCATAAAAGTTTTTGGTAGTTTTTCCAGACTTACTGGGAAAAGGAACATTCATGTCTGCATGCAACATTTCAATGAGTTGTGCAGTCTTAGATCCAGGTGCAGCGCACATATCTAGAATCTACAAACACCATAAAGTTAAAAAAAAAAAAGTCCTACCTTGTATTTTTTAAGTACTTGAGAAATTTACTATGCGTTCTTGTTTAAATTAAATATTTTTGCATACACTTGCAGAATTATGATTGTTCTGAACACCAATTTGCAAAGACATACAGTTCTGTTCTTATATGCTTTATCTCTGAGGGTCTAAAATACAAAGAGCACTTTGGCTTGTAAGGAACAAGCACATCAGCTGAAAAAAAATTTGAAAGAGGAATCTGAATACAGATACGGTGATATGGTCCTTTTATCAGCTCACAAGCGATTCTGACAAGTCAACTGGAACTTTACATATACACACAGAGACTATCCGACACAGTTGATTATATAGATTTTATAAAAATGAACTGCTATCCCTCGTCACACATTTGCATTTTAATGTAAAGAATCAGGACAGCATAAACTGCTTCTTTCTATATCCTGGAAGAAGCACTTGGGAAGTATTCAAACTGCTGTCAGGCAACAGAACAGAACAGCACAGACACCAACATCTGATTTCTCGCATATTTCTCCCTCCTGGTTAATCATAAACTTGGCTTATGATCCAGTCATTCATACAGTCACTTTCACAGCAAACCATATGACAGCTAACACTGTCTTCTTAAGTAAAGGAAGCTTAAGAGTCTTTCCTCTTGCCTACTTACAGACTTTCATATGACTCTCTCTTCTGGACCTTTAGCTCCAGTAAAAGTTAGTTGAAATTGTGCAAAAGGATAAAAGATAGGGATGGATCTGCTCAGATCCTCATTCAAGCCCCTGGCATGAACAAGATTAAACTGGAAGAAAGATCCCAGAGAAACGCAAAAAGCACTCACTGAGAGCTCCAGAGAACGTGCGATAAGCACTGCCATGCAGCAGTGTTAATGCATCGTGAAACACACTCAGTAAGACAGTGTCATATCTGCTGTTTAAAGTAATGGTTGTGACGCTACTGGTTTCTACTTACTTTTGTAGATAATGCCAAAGATAATGAAGAATAAGCAAGCCTAAACATACCCTAAAATTGTCCAGCAAACCAATGGTAAGGGAAAAACAAATTGTGAAAAATAGACTAAAAATGAACACAACTACAGAGAGGCTTGACAGTCATCAAGCTGATCCTTCTGTAAGATAGGAATCAACATGTAAGACAACATACAGAACATGCTGGTTAAGTGCAAAAAGTAACTTGCAATTCTAGTCGTAACAAGCAGCTCACAAAATAAGGCACTAAAGACCATAAAAGGTCCCAAATGACAACAGCTAAGGCATTGTTACAGCAGCTATTTGCTGTCTTCTCACAAGAAAGGATAAAGAACCTATGATTCTATTCTCAGTCTGATTTATGAGCAAATTTGTGGAAACATGTATTTCTGGCAAGTGCTTGCTGAAATACAATCACCAAAGTTAAACATTCAAGGCAGAAAACATATACTGCTACTTTAGTATATGCAATATAAGCACGGCATGTCCAAAAATATTCTCACAATTTGTGTTTTCCATTAAGCTGAACACATTCGCTACCTGTTCAACTCCAGACAAAACTCAAAATGCACCTGTGACACGTTAGGACTCAATCTATCACTCAATTCATTATTCAATCAAGAGAGATGAGAAAACCTTGCCTCATGTAAAATAGCCATCAACCCTGTGTTATACATTGGGTTGAGGTGACAGTAGGAGAAAACAAACTGAAAAGTTATATAAAAAAAGTATGTACAAACGAATCTTTAAAATATATAGGTCAGAAGTTTGAAAAACTCTGAAATTTTAAGACACAGCATGAAAATTTTAAGAAAGAAGTGCAAAACATGGCTGCTTGAGATAGCACGGCACTTCTAACTAGCTCATTAACTTAACAGATTAAGAGAATAAAGCCACCTGACAGATTCATTCTGCAAACAAGCACAGAGTACAAAAACATCGCGAAGGTTAGAACAGAAAGTTTACTACCAAATACCCCCATTCCTACAATCTGCCATTAGAAAATACCACCGTCCTTAGAGACCTCAGTTGAAGTTAGCAACCTATCCTCTTTAGCCACCATCAACATCATTTTTCAGCTCACCCAAATTATTTTGCCTAATGGATTCATAGAGCAGAAGTCTGCAACTTCTTCAAAATGCATAGAGGGATGAAAACTACCTCAGAGAGAAAATTATCATTTGGATCTGGAAAACTACATCTGTTCACAGAGGGATGGATAGCAAGAAGTTAAAAACAGTCATCTTACTTTAAAAGCGGGTTGAAACTTGAATACATAACTTAGATGCAGCTAAATACATTTACACTTTGAAAGTAAGATTATGCAACTACTTAAAACCTAAGTGTTTTCTGTAAAAAAGTGTTTTCTGTTATTATATATAGCTGAAAAAGCAGACATTCCTCTGACAGTGTATTTGTGATCTGAACACTAGTCGACTGCTGTTGTTTATGTGCAGAAAGCATAAACATACCAACACAAAACAGAATTGTGTATCAGCACTGATACTGTTATTGTAATTTGTAATCAAACCATCTTCTAGGAAAAAAAACTCTAGTACACAGTATATTCTAGTTACCTTATGATGAGGGTTAACATTAAGCAGCAGAGGTGGGATCATACTAACAGCCTCCTGACGACTGATATTTCCCTTGAAAGGAGAGAAAAAAAACCACACCAAAACCCAACTCCTTTTTATTCTACAAAACAATGCACTTTTTTTGCAATAAACTTTTAAAATTTCTATGCTGTAAAATAATAAAGCAATCAAAAACAGACCATGATAAATTTAGGATTAAATTTTGTCAGCATTTAACAAAAAAAATCACAGTATTTCACCCAATTGAAATTCTGATAATTGCATACTTACTGCAATTTTATTAGTTATATGGATGTAGTTTCTACTCAAAAGAGATGAGAAATTGGCTCTAACCAAGTGAGAAACATCCATCACTAGAAGTAAGTCTTGTTATATGCACACATGTACTTTTTACCAGATTGAAACATGTTTTCTAACAGCAACTGATTTTTTTTACAGGGACTTATTTTCATATTCCCAAACAAAAAAACCCTGCAATTACTTTAGGATAAATAATTCTAACTGCAATTACGTGCCAGAGTCATGGGATGAATTGCTGTCAACAGCAACATAAAATCCAGATTCTTCTAAGTGACTCAATTTCTGAGAAAAAAGGTATAGTCTCAGTTTCTCATAATGCATTTAAATAAATCACTGCTTAGGATATGAACAGGAAAAAAAAAAATGAATCAAGATTTAGATAAAACTTACACATTCTGTCTCGCTAACCAGAAACTGATGAAACTTTTCCAGTTGCGGGGACTTGCGTAAGATTTTTCTACTCAAGTTAGTGTGCCAGGCTAACTCTTCCGGATACCTGGGAGAAAAGAGAAGGAAAAAAGGCAGAGGGAAAAGAAAGAAAGAAATCAACTTGTCAGGCTTCACATCGGGAATATGTAGGGTGCCTTATTTCACTCCCAGCTCACCTACCAGCTCAGCGACTGCGGCATTTCAACTTTTTGGCCATCTACCTCCAGGTCCTGCAGCTCTCTGAAGTACTTTTCCTTCAAGCAGTGGAGGATCTCTTTGGCGTGACTGCAAGGGAGAGAGACGCGCAGAAGACGACCGGACGGAGACACGCCTTCTCCAGACAGCGGACCGCCTCCGCGGCGAAAACGGCGGA
>NW_009594689.1:0-556 GCF_000690535.1 Cariama cristata
CCATCCGCTCCAGCACAAAGGCCGCCCGGTCCCATGGGAAACGGTGTTGGAGCTGCCGGGGCTCAGCCTGGGCTGGGGGGTCGGGGTATCCCCGGATTTGTGGTGGTCCCAAATCTGTGAAATCCTCAACCCTGCAGCATCCCAGTCCCACAGCATCCCAACCCTGCGCATTCCCATCCCACAGCATCCCAGTCCCGTGCATCCCAGTCCCACAGCATCCCAACCCTGCACATTCCCATCCCACAGCATCCCAGTCCCACAGCATCCCAACCCTGCGCATTCCCATCCCACAGCATCCCAGTCCCACAGCATCCCAGTCCCACAGCATCGCAACCCTGCACATTCCCATCCCACAGCATCCCAGTCCCACAGCATCCCAACCCTGCGCATTCCCATCCCACAGCATCCCAGTCCCACAGCATCCCAGTCCCACAGCATCGCAACCCTGCACATTCCCATCCCACAGCATCCCAGTCCCACAGCATCCCAGTCCCACAGCATCGCAACCCTGCACATTCCCATCCCACAGCATCCCAGTCCCACAGATCCCCGACCC
>NW_009594689.1:673-926 GCF_000690535.1 Cariama cristata
TCCCCCAGCATCCCAGTCCCACAGCATCCCAACCCTGCGCATTCCCATCCCACAGCATCCCAATCCCACAGTTTCCCTCATCCCGCAGCATCTCAACCCTGCAGCCTCCCAGTCCCACACATCCCCATCCTGCAGTGCGGCTTCCCAGTATCCTCCAGTATCCCAGTCCCACAGCATCCCAGTCCCGCACAGCCCCATCTCGCAGCATTTCCAACCCTGCAGCTTCCCTCATCCCACACATCCCAGTCCCGCA
>NW_009594690.1:0-209 GCF_000690535.1 Cariama cristata
CTATGGACCCTGACCCTCCACCTCTGACCCTATGGATTCCTTTGATCCTTCACCCTTGACCCCTCACCTCTGACCCTACAGACCCCCTGACCTATCAGACTTCTCTGCCCCTTGACCTCTGACCCCATGGGGACACCCTGCCCTGGAAGGACCCCTGCCCTCTGACCCTCAGGCTCCCCCACAGCCCTGACCTTTCACCTCAGCCCCCG
>NW_009594691.1:0-1307 GCF_000690535.1 Cariama cristata
CGGGGAGGGTGCCGGCTGCCTGTGGGGACCAGGTCCCATCCTCTGGCTCTGCACGCTCATCCCGCCGCCCGCTGATGAACGGTCCCCTCCCCTTCCCCGGCGCCGCGGGCGCTGCCACTGCCTGGGAGACTCATGTCAGAACCATCCGGGGCCCAGGGAAGTCATTAGTAATTAATTTGGTTTCTAATCCTCTAATCCAGCTGCTCCTTGATTTGATAAGCAAAAAATCTGCTCCGGCCACATGGTCCTTGCTCTACGCGGTCTCTCCCCTCCGAGGCGCTGCCAAGGACGGGTGCACCCCGTGCTTTTTTCATTGCGGCCCCAAGCCCAAGGGCCAGCCCCTGGCACTGCTCTTCCCAGGGCGGAGGACTCCGGATCCTGCCCAGCCATGTTGTGCCATGCCATGCCGTGCCATGCCTTGCTGTGCCGTGCCATGCCCAGTTGCTGGAGCAGGTGCAGGGGACCGCGCTGGCCTAATCCTGCTTGGTGCAGGCACAGGACTAAAGGGGTCAGACCGTGATCCCGGCCCAGAGCGAAGGGGCTGACGGGACCACATGCCACCCAGCTTGTTCTTTACTGGACCTGGAGCCGAGGCAGGACAATTCCCACCGCACAGCGCAGGGCACGAGGAGAGGAGCCTTCCCTCTCCCACGGTCCCACTTGGGGTGGGCAGAGCCACCAATTGGCCACACTCCAGTGGCAGTGGCTATGAAGCCACCCCTGCCTGTGGCACAGCCGTGGTGCTGTCCCAGGGCCTGCACCCCATCTTCTGGCATACCCAGTGCCCCGGGCACTAGCTCTTCTCTAAAGCAGCGCAGTGAAGCAGGCACCATGAGCCTGGTCTGGTGTCCCCAGCCCCGCTGGCATTGCGGGCACGGGGCCACATGCCACCCACGGGGACACCAGCCGTAAGCCGACCGACGGAGCAGTCAGCGGTGGGGCTGCAGCACACGATGGGATGAGGGAACATCACAGATGAGAGGCCAAATCCTTCATTAAATCCCACATTAATCTCTAAGAACAGCGATGTCAAAAATCTTAGCAGCAAAATTAAATTTTGTAGCTATATTTCAGCCGCACAAAATCAATATTAATTACAGTGAGAGAGACATTGCTGCGAGAGGGCCTGACCCAGTATTTACCCGCTGCAGTAAAACTGCAGCTTGGTAACTTGTTTATATAAAATAACTGCACATGTTTGTGGCAAACAGCTTCCAATCTGGCGGGGTGTCAGGGCTGAATACAGATGTAGCTGGGACGGCAAATGCCCCCCGCCTCCCCAGAGGAGAGGCACTGGGAGGCAGCGT
>NW_009594692.1:0-301 GCF_000690535.1 Cariama cristata
GGCACGGCACGGGGAGCAGGGCTGGGGGTGTAAAGCAAACATCATTAGAAAAGACAAAGATGAGAAGCAAACAGAGCGGCCAAGTCTGGCACTGAACAAATACTCTGTCGAAATACAAAAGCCACGTTAGGATGAGGCAGGGGACCCGTCCCTGACACCCCGTGAGAGCATTCCCATCTCGGGGGGGTCACCTGGCACCTCCACCGTGTCCTGGGGCCAGCACCCTGCCCGACACCCAGCACCAGGGATGGGGCATCCCAGGCTCTGGTGATGCTGAATCGCATCCTGCCCGGTACCAGGA
>NW_009594692.1:376-907 GCF_000690535.1 Cariama cristata
GTAGAAGGGGGACACGGGCACTGCTGGACCGGGGCTGCGTCTCTGCGTGCAGGAAAGGTTTCGGCTTTGCCACGCTTTTTGCCTTTAATCAGAGCTTTGTTTGGACGAGGAGTCCTCTGCGTGCAGAGGAAGGAGGAAGGGGAACGCGGGGCAGGATCCGGCCCCAGTGAGGGGAGGAAGTCCTGTGTTTGCTCACCAGGGGACAGGGGTTCAAGGGCAACGGCAGGACCCAGCCTCGGGCGGACTTCAGACCCCCGGGCGCGGGCAGGGAGCGGGGTATTTGCAAAGATGGCCCAAGGACAGAGCAGGGGCCGGGAGTTCATCCTGCTCGCTTGCTGGCCCAGGAGCCCAGCAACGTCTGGGGTCCCCCTTGGATTTCCAGCTCCCCAGGACATCTGATACAGCCAGGCCCTTCTCTCTGGGTGATGCCAGGATGGGGTTTGAGGACAAGGGATGCTTCGGCCCCTGGGGCAGGGCATGTCCCAAATGGAGCGTATCCCTTCGGGTGAGAGCGGCTGGGACCCGGGGACG
>NW_009594693.1:0-1033 GCF_000690535.1 Cariama cristata
CCGCGGCTCCGCCGCCACCCGGCTCCCGATGCGGGGAGTAAACGCTGCCGATACAGTGAAGATTTATGGAGCAGCACAAGCGAGAGGCGTGTGTCACGCCGCACCACCCTCCGCACGCCCTGGGGAGGCAGCTGACAGGGGCGTAGCGCTGCTGCTCCTGTCAGTGGTCGCTGTATATTCATTATTTCTTCAGCAAAAGGTGACACGCGTTTAATATTCACATGGCAAATCCAGCGCGCATCTCTCTGTGAAACAGGGAATTGGGGTTCAAGTGCAGAGGGGGCTGCCTCAGCCAAGAAGGCCCCCGGGGCGAGTCAAGCCATTGCAGGGAGACCCTGCGAGGGGGGCGATGGCGCCCCGAACCCTCCAGCTTTGGAGGGAAAGGCTGGTGCCAGCAGCCACGGTGGTTCGAAGCCCAGCAGTCCGTGTGAGAACAGTTGCTCTTCCAGTGCTTTCACGCTTCATCCCCTGCAGCTCCAGCGCATGCTGTTTGCACGTACATTGCAAAACGCCCCGGGCCTGCTGCGCCGCCGTGCCGGGCAATAAAGTCCTTCTCAAAATGGAGGCTAGCAATAAGCCAAACGTGACTGCAATACCAGAGGCTGGCAGCTGCTTCTCACAGCTCAGTCTGTGACGGATTTAGATCCCTAACGTTTAGGAGTTTGAGGACTGAAGTGCAACCTTTGTAGGCCCTGCTCATCTGCTTCCCTCCCTGCGCCTGAGACGCGGTTCCTTGTGTTAGTTTTGGAGAGTGAAGGTTCCTACATGGATAAGCTGCTTTATGTGTGGTCCCAGGGCAGCCCGTGGGCACGGCCAGGCCGGCCTCTGCCCGGGGAGTGCTGATAACACAGAAACCATTTGAAAACCCAGCTCAGGTGGAGGAGCCACCCGGCTGGCAGGCAGCGACCAACCTGAGGCTAATCCCACCTCCACGTTTTGCCTCTAGTCTCCCCGTAAGCCTTAAAGCGCCGCGATCAGCACAGGCTTTGTCCCTGAGGAATGTCGTCCGAGGCTCCCGGGAACCATCAGGGAG